>NW_027466100.1:1072500-1155000 GCF_046127955.1 Nelusetta ayraudi | reverse complement strand
TCTAAAAATGTACTGAATGGTGGTGAAAAATACATTTCTTAGCAAAGAGCAAAGTATGCTATTATGATCGCCATGGACGTATATATATACACACACATGTAATTTAATAAATAAACACATGGAAACAACTGAAGCTGCATGAACATGTGGGAAACCTGGACTAGACCTGCACTTTGTGTTTGTTTGCTATTGCTACTTATCCGTAAACCTTCTTTCGTGAACATTGATATCAAAGTGCAACCTATTAAATATTATGCCACCAAAATATTTTCTTGAGAAGCCGATGGCTTCTGCACCCTGTTGCTTTGTGTGTTTCTACTTTTACTTACGAAACCAAAAGTAGGGTGTTTGTTTCTTTCTAGTAATATTTTAGTAATCTTTTTTTTTTTTTTTTTTTAGTAATATTTTAAAATGTCCAAACAGATGATGTCATGACAATTTTTCTTGCATTAAATTGTCTGTTTTATTTAGATCAGATTAGATTAGATTAAATTAGATTAGATCAAATTAGATTAGATAGAACTTTATTGATCCTTCCAGACAGTGTCCTCAACGATGTGCCTTCTTTTTGAAACAGCAACGAAAACGCAAAGTTGAAAGATGAGTTTGAAACATTTTTCAAGGCAGAATGAAACACCACTCCCGAAATTCACACCCCCCCCCTTTTTTTTTTTGTTTTCTTTAATTTTACGTGCAACAACGCCGCCGCCGTGGCACCGCACATCGCGTCTGCTCCGCCAAGTAGTCCAGCCCTGTTTGTGTCTAACAAGCCGGCCAGCTGCTCGTGCTGCCCACCCGTGGCAGACACGCTCTCACAGTGGGGTGAAATGCTCATTTTGACCCCTTCTGTCAAACCGGAACCGCGATTGTTTATTTCGAAAAATCCATTCCCTCCATCACTCTGGCTGATTTACCTGCAGCAAACCTCTTGTCACCACCGGCCGCCGTCTCTTTATTTTGTTTGCGCCGCTGTGGTCCTCCCCCCCTGAACCCCCCACCCCCCCACCCCCCTCCCCCGCACTCACCCCGAAAACAATATTACCTCTCTGTCCTGCGCCTCGCTTCCGAGCGTCTTTATTGCCGTCTCCTTCCCTGACTCGTCTCACCGTGGGGCTCGCTGACGCAAATCCCGAGGTGAGGCGGCGGCTCCGCGTTGGTGGCGCCGTCGCCCCGCCAGCGAGAAGGTCGCGGCTTCGGTTGGGGTTCGCTCGTCCTCACCCTCCCCCCCCCGCCATCCTTTCGTCTCCACCCCGGGCGAAGACATGCGCATTAGGCTGATTGGGAGCGGCCCACTTTCAGTGAGCTGCGAGAGCCGGCGGTTGTTTATCAGCCTCGGTGTATCTCCACCGCAATAAACCGGCAACATGTCCATCGCGCAACCCCCTCCTTCACCCTCGGCAGACAGCCGGGATGGACTCTATTAACCGCGGCACCCTGAGTGCAGCGGGGGAAAGCAGCGGTTGAAAAGGGATTGATGGATGAATGGATGAAAAGACGGAGAGAAAGATGGATTCCCGAAGCGCTCGGCGTCAGCCACTTAGGGCTGAGCGCTGGAGGGCGGAGGGCAGGACGCAGAAGCAGCTGCTTCCGGACGGCTGCAGGTGGGTTCGGGTTCGTACGGTGGAACGACAAGCAAAGGTTGGCGAAACACAGTTTTAGAAATCTATTTAGAAATTATTGTTACATGAGCAAGGATATTGCGCGGCGTAATCGTCACAATCCCGACGACGGTCACGGCCAGTGTTGGGGAGTGACGAGTTGCGTGTAACAGCGTTACGAAATTTCACACGTTACTGGAAATCAATGTGTGGTAAAGTTACAGTTACTTTAAATTATTCAAGATTGTAATTGCAATTACATCTCACCTTCTTTTTTTTTTTTTTTTAAGGAAAAAAAAAGGCTGAGCTTAATGTTTAATCATTGTCATTCATTCAATAATTTTCCATACCCGCTTAGTCCCGAGCTCAGGGTCACGGGGGTCTGCTGGAGCCTATCCCAGCTGTCATAGTGGGAAGGCAGGGTGACACCCTGGACAAGTCGCCAGTTCATCGCAGGGCCACATAGAGACAAACAACCATTCACACTCTTTTAGACTTCGGCAGACAATTTAGAGTGTTCAATTGACCTCACATGCGTGTTTTTGGACTGTGGGAGGAAGCCGGAGAACCCGGAGAGAACCCACGCAGACACATGGAGAACGTGCAAACTCCACACAGAAAGGTCCCAGGTCCGGAATCGACCTGTTCATGGCTGTTGTTCATGGCTGCGTCCTTTTCGGTTTCCCTCCGCAGGCAAAAGTTCTACACTATTCTCATGCTTCTGATTGGTTCTCAAGTCAAGTTCGGAATTGCAGCGCCCCGCCACTCGCCTGCCAGTTAAACTGTCTCTCTCCAGAACGGCGCCCAAGCGATTTCGAGGTTGCAGCAACAACAACGTTGATTAAAAACGCGTCCCAGTGCTGGAATGTATAAAAAAATATTTTTGCACAGATATCACACACAAAGAATGATCTCACTGTGAAAAGAGGTATTGAAGTTTGACCTTGTTATGGCTGTTATTGTTCTGTTGTTGTTGTTGTTGTTTTGAGTGCTGGTGGAAGCTTAACACTGTCAGACCTAAAAGGTTCACAACATTCATTCAAATTTCGAAAAGTAATTAATATATAATTAAATGTAAATAGTTACATTACGTTGGTAAAACCATTGAAATAGTTACATTACTATTACATTTTCAATTAGCTACCTTGCATTGGTAACTAATTAGATTTGCAAAGTAACCTTCCCAACACTGGCCACAATACCGACTCTAGAAAAAGATGGACAGAGTCATTGATATGTCACCCTTTGGTTTGTGAATGGTTGTGGGTTGTACCGGCGACGAGCAATGATTGGAGTGTGAGTGCAACGTATGTCCCAATGGCCGCCCACCTGCTTGTAAGCCGACTGCAGTTGGCTACTAATCTGTAGCCACGCCCACAATTGAATCGCCAGGAATTTTGTGCTCCTTTCCATATTGACAGCCAAGAATTTTTCGTCTTTTTGAAAGCAACTTTTCCCTGCTGGCCAATTGTTAGAATGCAGGTACTTAAGCTTCTTTTTTGAAACCCGGACCTTCATCCATCTGTTTATATACAAGCAGTGAAGTTGCATACATCAATCCATGTTTGTGAATGTGGATGATGTGCGGAGGCCATATTTGAGTGCATAGATGATGAGTCAGTGCTGGGTTCCTGACTCTTCACTGTCAACCGTCAGGATGCCAAGGGCACCTTTGGACCGTAATGTGTAGTTTTTGCAGCCAGTGCTGGTCAGCTGAAAGCTCAACGGCTATAAAACAATCAGAAATCAGAAAGGAATTCGCAAAAATGGGAAAAACATAACAACAAAAGTCGCACAATGAAAGAAGAATTTTGTCACTGTGTTCAAGGTTTAGTCACAGTGCCAGTTTATTTGTCAGTGTTCTACCTTGTATGGAAGGCCGTGTCTGGTTTCCCCTGTCTCCAGCTTTTGCGTAACTAGTTATCATATTTTCCACTCCAACAATGTCTGCTTGCCTTTCAGCCCACACGGTGTTCCGGTGTTGACCCATTGTTTTTTTTTTTACTTGTTGACCAGACCTGCCGGCCTGATTTGTTTGGTCCCTTGTGCTCTTTGTGGGTCCATCATATGTGAACAGCCTCCTGGTCTAGAGCTTCATCATGCATTGTTGTTGTTTTGTTTTTTTTGGGGTTTTTTTTCACAGGATTTTTGTTTTGTTTTTTGTCATTTATCCCCTAATGTTTTGCCATAACTCTGAGTGACAAAACCTCCTTAAATGCAACTGGGTATACCACTGCTAGCGGTGGGAGTTAAACACGTGATAATTGGCAACACATTTCTGCCACATTATTCAGCGCCGACAGCTGGATCGCATGGGGCCTTATTGGAAGTGAACAGGCGTTTTTACACAGACACACGTTTGGATAAATACACACATCTCTACGCACACACATGAGTACGCGCGCACGCACATATACACACAAAAATATATACTGAAAAATGTCTCTTTTTTTTTCCTCTGCACCCTTGAACTCATCTGCAACTGTCTGCCAGTCTGCAAATGGGATCTCAAGAAACGCTCTTGCACAGAAAAGCCCAAACCCGTTCATCTCGTTTGTCTGCGGCCAACATTGTGCCGACTGCATTGTTGCTCGGCCATGTGTTCAGGTTCAGCAACTCGTTCAGTCTTGGGTTTTTTTTTTTTTTCTGTTTGTGTTTTTCACTTTTTGCAGAATCTGTGTGGCAGAGGTTCACCTCAGTTGAAACCCCAGGCCGGTTCCTCCTTGTTATCCTCAACTATCATCTGAACTGAATCACAAAAGAGTGCCAGAGCCTTTAGAAGGATGGAGACTTGACTATGTTCAAATCTATTAAAAGAAGAAAAGGCGGAAGCAGCAGCAGCAGCAGCAGCAGGAGCAGCAGCAGCGGTGATAATGACAAGCTGGAGCTGCTTCGACGAGCATCTTTGAGTCACTTCCTCAGAGACGCTAAAGTATATTTGGTGCATCAGCACACGAGTAAACTCCCCCTGTGCTAATTGTTTTTCACGGACAGTGGACCACCCCTCCTAAAAATGTTGTTTTCTTTTTGAGTTTAAAGCACGGCGCTATACATTTAAATTCAATTGGTATTTCAAAGGAGCCTTTGGAACCATTAAAAAAAAATGTCATATCTTCAGACACAGAATGGCGCGAGTAGCTTTTCTTTTCATCCCTCCTTACATTGCTAACGTAATGCATGCATTTAAGGACACTGCCCTTGTTTTAACACCATGACAATGAATTTGGACTAAAATGCAGAAAAAGGAAACACGTCACCTGCTGCACTTATATATTCCAAAATTGCAGAATTCCAGACGTGTCAAGTGGGTTTGGGATTTGTATAAAGCCAAAATACAATGACTGTAAAGTCGACAAAATTGATTGACTGCTGTTCTGCACGTGTATACTGTATATGTGCAAAGAAAACTGATTGAAAGTGTTACAGGAAAACCATTGACCCTGTTTGCACAGAAAATAATCTTCACAAAGTGCTTGATTTATCGTTTTCGTTGAGGTATTTCTTACCTCTCTGATCTAAAATTAAGGCTAATATCATGAATAATGCATGTGATCCCCTGAGACTAGTTATACCTCAGTGGTGTATGTAAAAACAACAATTAGCAGCTCATATTAAACTGGGGGTTGCAAATTGTTTGGAAATCTGTCATGATTGTCTCACTTTGTTTTTTTTTTTCTCACACCCCCATTTATCTCACTCAGAGATGGTTTTAACAAGGCAGCCTCAACAAACACAGCAAAATGTAAAGCAGCACAGTAATTGCAAGCTTCACCGTAAACATATGCATTGTCACTCTGTCCAAACCTCCAATCGCTTTTGGTAACTTCATCTGATCTTCATGTGTGAAATTGCTATTTATTTTGAAATTCTTTTTTTTCCAGAATTGTCAGTCTGCAGACAGCAAAACTAAATCTATATCTTACTTTGAGGAAAGGTAAAAGGTTGATGCTCTACTTTGATTTGATGACTGTGTATATAAGTGCATCAAATAATTGGTCAGTATGCTTTTTTCTCACTTGTTCCCATCTGCTGCTACATCATGCAATTCATTTAAAATCAATTTCTTTTTTTTTAAATCAAAGTTTCAAATCCCAAGTCTGGCAGAAGCTCCCCACACTGTTAGCTGGCTGGATCATGAACGGACCGATTAGTTGAGAAAGAGCGGGTTGTGGATAAAGGGTGAGCTTAAGTGAAAATGAGAGGCCATCGGAGGTGTTTGAATGCATCATCATCATCATCTTGCGCAAGTGGTGGTGAAGATCTGGTGATAGAAATTGCCTGCCTGCTTCATTCATTGCACCGACAGTATATTTTCCCATTTTTAAATCAAGTTGTTCAAGCTGTTTGCAAGATACAGTCATCGGCAAACTTAATTTGGTTCACCTTAATGGTACCAGGTACCTAATAAAGTGGCCTCTCTCTATTTCTCTCTCTCTCTCTCTCTCTCTCGCGCTCACACACAAATACATATTTTCCAGCAACTGAGTGAGGACCTGCATTCACACCAAATCAAGCAACATAAATCATCCCTACCAGCCTGCTGATGGAGTCTCTCGGTAAGAATGCAGCCTAATGGGGCCAAAGCTGAAGCCAACAGATACGGAGAGTTACGCTAGGATTGGGCTTTACTTTACTGCGATAACTGCTACTCGCAGTCCCAATGAATACGTCACCAGCAAATCACACGCAAGCAACTTCATTTTTCCAGCATTTTAACAGCCACAGTTTTGCATAATATCTATCCGATCCCCACTCCACGAGGACACTTGAAAAAAAAAAAAAAAATGCAGGCAATATGAAAAGCACAGCAAAGTAACACTGACACCCCTCTCAGAGATCCTTCTGCTGTGGGGGCCGGCACGAGTGGAGCCGAGCACAGGAAGGTTTTAAGCCTCTTCTTTAAACACAAGTGAATGGCTGTCTGAGTGATTTCTGTACCTGTGTCAGACTGAATAGGAGAAACTCTGGCTTATTTTACCACGGACTGCCATAAATGTAGCCGCTGACGCCGTCGCATGCGTCAGCCGCGCATCCCGCTGCCAGAGGAAAACATCTCAAGGCGAGCGCGTATGAAATGCTTTTGACGGTAAGTAAATAATAAAGATGAGTACAGCGCACATGTAACGGTGGAAAGAATTGCCATTGTCCTTCCTTCATTATTTTGCGCCTCGTCTAGTGTTTGCCGAGCTTCTCCAGCGCTATCATTTCTCTCTAGATGTGGAAGCTTCGACTTCAAAGTGGCGAGTCTCAGTGAGAAACAGATAAATGGCGTAGTGGGGGGTGGGACTCTTGTTTTTTTCCGCAGACCAGGATAGCCACAATTATTCTGATAATGGCCAAAAGCCTGAAGCATCCATATATCACCAGCCTTCTAAGAGTTGAGAATCCGTCAATGATGCCTCAGATTCCTCAGTACAGCGAAAGACAGGAGAAGTGTTTATATACCACAGACAGCCTACATAAAGACGCACCGAGCTTTCAGTTTCAAAGTAGAGACTAATAGGGAAGTGCCAAAAAAAAAACTGCATTCTATTGTTTGACCAGCGGGGACAGCCAAAATGGTTGCAAAACAGAATATAAAGGCCTGGCTGTAAATACTGAGCACTACATTCAAATCTTTATAAACTGGCAACAAACAAACATTTTGGTTTAGTCTAAATCACCGGTAAACAAAATGTGTTAAATAGACCCTAATGCCCATTTTGTCCAATCTGGTTTGATTTAAACTTTATTCCATAAAGTTGTTAAATTTTGAATCCAAACCAACCAAACCGAACCAGAAAAGATGAAACCAGTCATCGGGTGTTTGCAAACCAATGGATGATGTCACACTGATTCAATCCATCTTCATATACAGTCAATATATGGGTTATGCACACACTAGATTCACTTCTGAGGTTATTTCTTGTGCTTTTATTTTGAAGTCTCGGGAACCGGAGCTGGGATGTAGATGAAGATTTGTCCTAAAGACAGACATCTGACATCAGCATAGACTGCGTGGAAAGATAATACCAAGGCAGCAGGGCTGAGCTCCCGGTTGAGGCATCATCATCTGTTTGGTAGCTTACGCGAAGCGGCTTTCTGTGAACCCACCTGTTTATTTTCCCGCTGGGGGAATGGAAAACGCTGCTTGTCTTACACTCTGGTGTGTGTACCGCCTGCTAGTTCAACAATGTAAACTGCAGCGAAAAGAAAAGGAGACACATGGACCCCCCCCCCCCAAAAAAAAAATAATGATAACCAATAATAACACCTAGCTAACCTAACTAGCTACACTGTTATCTGGATAGACCAGACTAGTAAATGCATAGTCTAAAAACTATACCGACGACTATCTCTTCTCCAAACAGCCCGCCTGCCAAACAAGCTCAAGCCTCTCAAAGAAGGTAGAAGAAGAACGGTTTCCTCCAAATTTCTTCTCCACCGTGTCTTTTTTAAAAGCATCCCATTCTGCACTGACCTCTCAAATGAACAGGAGTACGGAGATAAATACGCATCTTCAAAAAGAAACAGAGAAGGAGACCTTGCGCGCGCCGTGCTCTTTAAATGCTTCTTTATGTTTGAAACGGCGGTGCCTTCAGGTCAGCCTGCCTGCGCGTCGCGGCTCTGTGTTTTTTTTGGATCGCTCTTGCCTCCCAGCTGACTTGTTTGGACTGATTCCTGGTTTTTAACCCCCCCCCGCTAACCACCCCCAAGAACGGCGAGGTACCCCCCCTCCCCCGAATTAGCCTTTGAGCGTCAGGAAAATGGCGACGCTTGTGAGAGAGACCTTGGCTCCTCCGCGATGCAGTTGTGTACCCTCGCGACATTGATGTTGTTGTTGTTGCTGCTGCTGCTGCTGCTTCCCACAGTTCTGGATGGCAGGTCAGTTCACCTGCAGAGGGAGTCCAGGAGGGCTTCCTGACAACCGACACGGCCTTGCTGGTAGAAAAGACAGCCAGCCTTTGGCCTCTTGTTTCATAAATTGGGCTTTTTGCCCAGGGCTTTTCACTTATTTATTTATTTTTCTGCTTTATTTATTAGTTCGTTTTAAGCATCAGTTTGTTTGTTTTTTTTAACATTGGGGAAAAGAAGACAAACACACACAAAAAAACACCAACTGCTGTCAATGTACTTGTGCCCACAATAGGATTAGTCATGTACATGTATATGGAGTCAATTCCCAATTCCTAATTCCAAATTCCAAAAGCTATTTAGTGTAATAAGTCAACTCACAGAAGCAATTCTTCACAAATTATCAATGAGCGTATTCATGCATTAATTTGGTATCTATTTTGTATGTTCATTAGCAAATCATACAGTGTATTCTATTAATGATTACAGGCAGGAGAGGGCAAAAGCGGCTCCCTCCTACCAGACTTGACCCCAAGCTTAGCCAAACGTCACAAGACACAGACCATTAGTTGTTGTGCATGTGAGCATATGGGGGAGTGGGAGGGGGAGGGGGTTTAGCACATGATCAGCGGAAGCCAGTGGGTCTTCTGCGTTTACCTGGAAGCGGTCGAAACAGGTTGCGCTCTCCTGTGGCACGCACATAATGAAAGAAGCCGGTAATAAAAATGCAAATATTCCATAATTATAGACAACATAGCAAACATTGAACAACTTCCACTGTGTTAAACCATATTCGGAGGCCTCCTCCAACACACTCCAGCTGCTCGGCAGTGTTTACCTCGGCGCTGACTTGACAGCTGCTCAAACTCCGAGCTGAGAGCCCAAAGGCAATCAAGCAATTAAGTCACTGGTGATGCATCCCGCGGGCGGTTTTTTCGCAACGCTTGTATGTGAGAAAAATTAAAGCCAGGCACGGCGGAGTGCAGAGGTCATGAGCGGATGAATAATATACCTGCCTGGTGCGCTCAGCCACAACCTCCCGCCACACAAAAACTCAACCTCCGGGTCTCGCTGCCTCCAAATGTTATGCCGCGATTCCATTGCCGCGTGGCCTCTCGCAGGTAACCGGGGTCAACAGCCAGATAAACAAGCACCGTGTGGCCCGGAGCTGCAAAAAAAAAAAAAAACAAAAAAAAAAAACACTAAAGTTTTGCTGCCGAACTGAAAAGTTTGCGCCGGAGAAAGAGATGATGGAGAGAAAAGAGAGGTCGGCTCGCTCTCCTGCTTTCCGTGGGATTTATCAGGCAACAGAGCAGGTTTGTCTGCTTTTGCTTTTGGAGATCACGGACTTACGGACGGACGACGATTGGAAGAACCGGAGGGAACGGGTTGGCCGGTTTGCTGTTTCCGGAAAGGAAAGAGCAGAGCACGTGAAAAAGAGATACGGAAAAAAAAAAAGAAAAGAAAAAGCTCAATTTGACGGCCGGCTCTCGCTGTGCAGCTCAGTGTGGAGTGTTGCCTTCTGAAAAATCCAAACCCTCCCACCAGACTCAGCTGGACTAATGACTGCTGCAGCACTGCTCCCCTGTAGGCACTCTATACCAACTTTCCCCCCCCTCTTTGTTGCATTCATATATATTTATATATATATACTTTTTTTTCTATTGGTGAGCTTACACATTCCCCCGAGGCATCTCAGCCCTCGAGAGCCGAAAGCGATAACGATGCAAAGGTTACTGGACCTTTATCTTTGCGTGACTCTGCTCGGCTACGCGCAAGCTAGCTATTGATGTAGCAAGAAGGTCAAATCAGACTTATTAATAACGACGGCTGAGCAGCTCAAACTCACTCTGCGGCTCCTTGCTTAGGAGATGATTATTTGGGAAAAGGTATTTTTACACTCGCCCGGCTTTTTTGCAGCTGACAACCGCCGCCGCCGCCGCCGCCGCCGCCGCTTGCCGTCTCAATAATCACGCTTCCAAATTTGTCATCCGCGGCTCCAATTTTCAGACTCCTCCACGACGGCGCCGGTCTGAGAGACTGCCTACGCCCGGCGCACTGGTGCACGGCGAGTGGAGTCGCGTCGGGGAGGACATGCCCGCCTGCCGGAGACGCACGGCGACAAAGGGAGGAGAAGGAAAATCAAATAATTAGAACAGAAAACTTACAAATAAATGAGCCATTAATCACATGCTAGCATGTGGTTTTCCCAGCGAGGCGCCCGTCCCCTTAATGATCACAGTCGAGGCTCGCCACACTCGTTTTCCTCAGAGCCACCAAACACTGCGGCTAATGATTTGTTATTTTCCCGGATTTTTCCGGCTTCCCCCCCCCATTTCAAGACGCTACCGTTTTTTTTTTTTCTTTTTCTAAACTGTAACGTTTTGAAAGACAATAACGCTTGTTATGTGCGATCTTGAGGGCTGCGGTTCTCCCGAGTGCATGCTAAAGCTTCTTCCACCGCAGACTATTCCCCCCCGCCCCCCCACCCCCGTGAGAGCAGGCGGCACTGAGAAGCAGAGAATTTGCAATAGATTCCCATTAGATTGATGGTCCCCTCCTCCTGGTGCATGCTTTATTTCCCTGTTGCTTGCCAGTAACAGAAGGCTGCATCTCGGTGTAATTTTCCCCGCGTAGTATAGGAAGTTTTGCAAGTCTAATTTTTGCCCTTGAATTGAAACACAAAAAGGCGGCCACAGATATACAGTCTATTTGCATCAGGATCATTAAATATTTCACCGTCAAGGGCCGTTAATCATGCTCTTGTTTCATATAAAAATTGTGCATCCATAATGAAAAACGGGGCTGGGGGGGGGGGGGAATAAATCACTGCGGGGGTATTTTCGATTCATCAAACATCCATTTTTTTTAATCAACAAAAGTAACAGAAAAGTTAACAAGAGATTCATCCTCGTTTTCCCCATCCCAACCCCCCCCCCACCATCCTGCATAAAAATTCATCACGGCGCGAGGTTCGCGCCGGTAGACGACGCGCGTAAACACTCGAATCCGCCGCTCGGTGCCTTCGCCGGTCGCGTCGCAACAAAAGGCGCCGGCGCATTAATGGCAGTGTTGCATTTAGACCCTTTAGCCAGCTCATTTAGCAGCGCGCGACACCCACGGCTTAATTAGCTCCGTCAGTATCATCTGCAATTCCAAGCGGTTTCACAGCATCTTTCCCGGCGCCTGGCTGAAAGACACATTTCTGCGTAATTTAGGCGTCTACCCATCTAATCACCGAAGGAGTGTTTTCTCACTTTAGCGGGCAGTTAGCTGTGATCTTCCGACGGCCCATATTTAAGAGTTGATAAGCAATTCCGTGAGAGTTCTTTTCCTATTTCAGTCTGCCATATGTCTTGCAGCTTCAATTTCAGAAGCAAAATGTTTTTTTTTTCTGTTTTTTTTTTTGTTGTTTTTGTTCGCATTATCAAGACCGAGCAGAAAGACCGGAATTATTTCAACACGGTGAAATGATGAAGGTTTATTCCATTCCTCAGCAACTACTGGAAGCGAGCAAGTTAATTTCTCAGATCAATGAGTGAGGGATGCGCCGTCAAAGAAATGCAAATAAAGCGTCAAAGCAACAAATTGCAATCAGATTTACTGGAGATAGGGAGTCGGAGAAATGTTACCTTATCTGTGTTTTGTACACTTCTCTGCCAGTGATGGGAAACTCACTTCTTTTCACCGACTGGAGTTTACGTGAGTCGCGCGCCGAAGAGAATCTGGGTTTTGAGTCTTTTGAGTGACTGAGTCAGTCACCCAAAGTGCCGCAGGAATCCGCGCCCCGCCCACTCCCGGGGGAACAGAGTTATTTGTTCAATTTGCGAGTGGGGGGGCGGGGCTACTGCGGGTGACTTGTTGGTTTACAGCTCAGCCTGATAGCATGGGAGCTGATTTAAAACCCAGTGCTGTTGCTTGTCTTACAGGGTTTATTAACCCCGTCAACTCCACGTATTAGTAAAGATACAGTTAGCGTTTATACAGATGCTATTTCTATACGGGGGTCGTGCACTTTACTTTACCGTTGTGTTGTTTTTTATACCTTGCTGACGTTTTTACATCGTCTATACTTGCCCCTTTATTGTTGTGTGTCTAACGCGCTGAGGAGCACTGAACAAAACTTTGTTGCGCAGCGGACAGTGACAATAAAGTCTTCATTACAGTTAGCTAGCTAGCTTGCGGCAGTCAACAGTTATGGCGTAATATTTGTGCGTCTATGTTGAGCGAGCGATTATATTTTCTGAGCACACAATTATACATTTTGAGCGCATAAAAACATATTTTGCAAGCTTCTGAGCGCCTTATACGAGTTTGCATGTTATGTTCATCCAAACGTTCGCTCACAAACTCTTTCCATGGTGCTCGAGCAGCCCACTTCACTCGCTCGCTCCCCCCCGCCCCCTCCTCCTCTCGTTCAAAACTCTCTCTGCGCGCTCGGGTTGTCTTCTCCGCGCGCTCAACTAGCGATTGTGCCACGAAACAAACTAATCAGAGAATCAGAGAATCAGAGAATCACAAACTCTTTCCATGGTGCACGTGCAGCCCAGTTCTGATTTTGTGCTACTCTGTCTCCTCTTTCTCTCTTGATGGAGGGACTTCTGACCAAAAAAGAAAAAAATAACTTAACAAATGTCACTGACACACCGTTTAAAAGAAAGGCCACACAAACTACTTACATGTGGTCGTGGTGGTTGTTGTTCACATGACATTATCTAAAAAGTGCCCCGGACGGAGAGGAAAGTATTCGTCAGTCACACAATATCGACTGTCTTAAAATTAACTGATATATGATTTAATAAAAAAATCAAAAAAATAAAATACTGACTGAAGTTTGTGATGAGTCAAGTCTTTATCTGGTCGGTGTCCGTCTCACGCGAGCGTCTTCGGGTTTTTTTGTTTTTGTTTTGTTTTGTTGTCGCTTTTTTTCCCTCTGGTAAACGTAACTAGTGATTTCATTGGTGGATAGACAGCCAATCAGAGTTAGTAGTATGCTTACAGTGTGTCTGAGTTGGACTGACAAGTCATGACCTCAAGTCAGAAATTGTGTATTGAACGATCCGTTCAGGTCTCGCATCACTATTTCCCTCAAACTCCTTCACTTTATTTTATTTTTTTAACTGACTGACAGCACAACACTTTACCCACAAGAATAATGTTGTTTGAGTCCTTTTGAAATGTCACCGCATGAAGTTGCTCTGATCTTTGATGCCAAATACCATATACATCTCAACATAATGCAACATAACGATGCGTAAAGAGCACCACTTCTTTTTTTTCTTTTTTTTTTTTTTTTTACATAAGAGAAGAGTTGAAGAAAGCACACCAGGGTATTTGAGGCGCTGTCCACGAAATAAAACAGTTAAACTGGAAGGAAGAAACTGCCACAGGCTTTCACCGCAATGCAGAGAACCTTTGAAAACCCTGACAAAGACTCTAATTGAAATCATGTTAATTGAATAAAGAAGCTTTTCTAGCATCTGTGAGTGTGTTGGAATATATTCCAATTACAGTTTATTTAAGCTTTTTTTTTTTAAAAAAAAAAAAGAAAGGAAAAAGAATAGATTGAATGAGATTAAGACAGGAATTAGTCTTGGGAAAGCATAGTGGCACGTGTCACAAAACACAAAAAAAGAGAAAATAATTTTTGCTTTACAGGCACAAATAAATGAAAGAAGCAGCGCAGGATTATCTCAGGTATTTATGAAAAACAAAAAAAAAAGCTTATTGGGAATGAATAAAGATGAGGGTCAAGCAAAAGAATACAAGCCAATAAACAAATCAATAAATAAAGTGTCTTTTCAAAGATACAATTGTGATTTTATGAACCAGTAACTAGAGGCAAAGATAAAAAAAAATAAAATGAAAAAATAAAAAAAAATACAGTGGGGAAGAGCAGGACTGGCTGGGACACAAGGTAACATACAAAGACAAAGTCAACACAGCCGACACACTGACAGGCGAGCTAATGAGGACAAGTTGAAAAACACAAACATGAGCAACCAGGGGGGGAAAAGGTAAAAACACAGAGGGAACGTGAGGCTACAAGGAAACCTTCAAAAACTGAACCGCACACAAAAACACAATCTAAAGAGACCAGGCGGTGATTAAGAACAATACCTCGACAACATGTGTATGATAACAATAATAATACTGTCAGGGAAAGCGTGTTGAAAAACCACTGCGTTGGAATGAACTTCAACTGGTCTTTGTTATGAAATTTAAATCTATACATAAAAAGAAAATTGCTCAAAGGCCACGAGCCAGTTTTTCATTCAGCAATAACTGGGGATTATTGACACTGCGCGCGCTCGCTGTTTATGCTGCGGGGGCCTCCTACCTGCAACGATTGATTTGGTTTACTTTTCATTTGTTGCATGTAAATAATTCATGCTATTTTTCTCTACATTTAATTGCACGCCCTGGAATCATTCCCAAGCTCATTAGCTGATTGAGATAAATGTTGTGGATTATGTCCTCATATTGCTGTGATTCTTAATTGCTTCATCTCGGATCAAAGCCGGAGAATTGGCCTGATTATTAAGGAGTGGGGTGGGGGGGGGGGCAGAAGGTTAGTCCACCTAAAAACTTGATTGCTCATTATTTGCTCAACTTCCAAGAATGACGGATCTCTCTGGAGCGTTGCAAAATCTTATTCACAACAACAACAACTACGGACAAGTGTCTGAGCTAAATCAACAGCGGAGACGAGGTTAGGAAACACTGCTTAGCTAGCACTGCTAGCTTATTTGTTCTCCTGCGCTGAGGAAAGTTGGAACAGAAGTCGGACCTCCATCCAAAACGTCCCGGGAAACTCGACGTGCGACGGGCCGTCTCTTGGCTGAGTTGAAGACGCCGGGCTAAATATTCCTGCCCGCAGCCAAGGCCTAATAGCGCAGGCACAGCGAAATCTTTTGCCAAGCCGGAGTGTTGTTTTTCCGGGGATACCTGGTGGACCACGCTGAGTCGTTAGCGGGCAGCAGGCTTCTTCCAACGATCAGCAGGCCGTCCCTCCTGCAAGCAGCCCAGCCCCCGCCCCCCTCCCCCGAACTCAGTCGCACTCACTCTCATCATTTATGTTTAGCAATCCCTTCACGTAGGGAGGGTGTGTGTGTGTGTGTGTGTGAGAGAGAGAGAGAGAGAGAAAGAACGAGAGACTGAGAGAGAGAGAGAGGGAGAGGCTGGGGCAGATCGGCTCTCGACTAGTTAGCCGGCCAGTTGCTTCCCTGCTCTGTGAGACAGTAGGCGTGAGGCCTGAAAGAAGAAGAAAAAAAAAAGCATTTCCCATTTCGGTGGAAATAACAATCTTCATTTGCATTTCAAATATGCAACAGACTCCCTCATTTCCCCATATCCTCCATTACCAGCGACTGAATATCAATTATCAGCTCTGCAGATTGTTTCAGAGGCACCAGGCGCTCAGTTAGCCGTGGACCGACTGCATTCACGCAGGTATTAATAGTCAGCGTGTGAGCCTGATTTTGGTTTTAATCAGAATGTACTGCGTACATACACACTGGACACCTTGCAAGTAGCAGGGCCACCTACAGTATATGCAGCGCCTCAAGTCTGCTCAGCCACAGACCAGTGGCTGTTTGAGTTAACGTTGCCCCTCTATGGTCCTCATCCAGTCTGACCTCTCTGACCTTTTGACCCCTGACATCATCAAGGCAGGTCCCTCCACTTTGGACACTTTGTCTTTTTTCGGTAGTGGTGGGATGTCGGCTGCCACTCGTGCCTACTCAGTCACATGAGTAGGTCCATTCCCTTTGATTACCAGCGCCGGCTGTTTTATAATCTGCAAGCCAACATAATGGAGGTGAAGGGTTCAGGTCTCCCTCCCTTTAAAACTCATCAAACGCACAATCCAACAGCTCCAAAACACCACATTCACCGCCCAACTGAATTGTTACATCGACCTAAAATAAAAACAATTCTTTGTCAGGGCTTCGTACAAACAAATGGGCCTTCAGACTTGTTCTTCATGTTTTTGTAGTTCAAGTTGTTGTCGGTGGTTTGACTGTTGACGCACAGTGGCTATCCTGCATCCTTGAACAAACACTGTTAGGATAACGTTGCCAGTTATTGGATGGAGAAGCGACGCCGCGCTTAAAATTGCTTCCGCAAGCGGGAATAATCTCAAGCTGGCGTCGTGCGGTTCTGCGAATTCTCCCACTTGCGGCTAACGGCTCAGCTCAGCACTTCGTCCCGGATCCGATGGAACTCACACCGGGGGGGGGAAACGGCGGAGATAAAGTTTGTTGGAACCAAAATCCAAATGACAAGTTATTTTCCATAAAGGTCACAATCACCTCGAATCGCGGAAGCATGACGGAGCGGAACAATTTTCTTGAAACTTGACACAGCCCATTACATTAAGCAGAGGCAGAAGGAAGCTAATCTATAACACTTTGCGAGCTGCAACTCTGTCTGACAGGACAGGTGCGTCGAGTCTGATGTGTCGAGCCGAAAACAGCTTGTGGTCGTTTCCTGAAGCGGCAGATGGAGAATGTTTTTTCTCGGCGAGTGCCGGGTCAATCGCAGGCATGATTATGCAGACGACGGCGGTGAGAAAGAGGGATTAGATGAACCTGTTTCGTGCCTCCTCTATGCAAACATGTCAGCCGGTGCGGACATCAAAATAAAGTGATTCCCGCAGGAGGAGGCAGAGGAGGAGAGGAGGAGAGGAGGGGGAGGAGGAGGGGAGGACGGGGGGGGGGGGGGGAGCAGGAGGCGGAGGAGGAGAGGAGGAGAGGAGGGGGAGGAGGGGAGGGGGGGAGGAGCAGGAGGCGGAGGAGGAGAGGAGGGGGAGGAGCAGGAGGCGGAGGAGAGGCTGGCTAGATTTGGATCGTTACTTTAATTTATGGCGTAATGATGTGGCGTTATTTGCAGTGAAATGGGCCATCGATGTATATGAGGGTGTTGATAATCGCCGCTGTCTGGCGCTTTGACAGAAACCGTTGACGAGAACGCACGCGCTGGGCGAAAAGTGCCGCTTAAAAACGACTATTTCATGACGTCTCTCCAACAACTCAAGCAATTCCATAAGTTCACTCAGTTTAAGCCGTCCGTCATCCCGCGTCTTCGTCGCTGGGAGGAGGAGGAGCAGGAGGAGGTGGAGGAGGAGAAGCGGGAGGAGGAGGAAGTTGAGGAGGAGATTGAGGAGGAGGAGGAGGATTAGGAAGTGGAGGAGGTGAAGGAGGAGGAAGAAGTAGAGGGGGAGCAGGAGGAGGTGGAGGAGGAGATGAAGGGCGAGGAAGAGGAGGAGAGGAGGTTGCGGAGGAGGAGAAAGAGGTAGAGGAGGATTAGGAGGAGGTGGGAAGAAGGAGGGAGTGCAGGAGGACGAGAAGGAGGGAGAGGAGGTGAAGGAGGAGAAGGAAATGGTAGAGGAGGAGAAGGAGAAGGAAGTGGATGGAGGTGGAGGAAGAGGTGAAGGAGTTGGTGGAGGAGGAGGAGGACAAAGAGGAGGAGGAGGAAGAGGAGGAGGAAGTGGATGAGAAGAAGGAGGTAGGGGAGCTGAAGGAGGAGGAGGAAGTGGAGGAGAAGGAGAAGGAAGTGGATGGAGGCGGAGGAAGAGGCGAAGGAGTTGGTGGAGGAGTCAGAGGTGGAGGACGAGGAAGAGGAGGAGGAAGTGGATGAGAAGAAGGAGGTAGAGGAGTAAGAGAAGGAGGAGGAGGAGCTGGAGGGGGAGGAGGAAGTTGAGGAGTAAGACGAGGAGGAGGAGGAGGAGGAGGAGGAGGAGTGAGTTTTTGGGTTCGCCATGACAGGTCGCCGACTCTGGCCCCGGCCAATCAGAAGCAGCGCACGTTCATCTCAATTAGAGCGGCGGTGGTGCGGCTGTGTACGGGCGGCACCGCGGCCGCCACGGAAAGTAATTTAATAGTAAAAAGAAAGGTTCTGCTTGAGCGAAAGGGCACCGCAGGCCCTTCATTACAATCTGATTGGTATGCACAAAATAAGGCGGCGAGCCGGGCCCGTATCCTCTCCTTCACCTTAGCATTAATTGTTAGCCACGCTAATGACTTTGACCTTCTCCGCCGAGTTGTTTAAGTATATTATGTGCGCTCCCCCCCACCCCCCACCCCCACCCCCCTACATCTGCGCTGCAGACGGCACTCATTGTTGCCGGCGCGCTGAGGAATATATAAAAAAAAAAAAAATCACCCCCCCCAAAAAAACCCCTCTTTGTTAGAGGCAGTTAGGAAGAAAACACGCACCAAGACCGGCGCCGGTTCTGATTCCAGACGAACTAGCTGCCGCAACGACGGCTAAACACCGAGGCAAAGTCAAATGAGGATAATGCGCCGCAGCAGAATCGGGACGAGGACGGGAGGGAGTTAGACGGGTTTTATTTTTTAAGGTATTCCGGGAAAAATCCTCCGAGTCTTCAGTTGTGAAGATTAAATCACAGAACTTCAACTAGTGCGAGTGCTGCTACTCTCGCTGCTTCTTCTTTTTTATTTTATTTTTTTTAAGGGGGGTCATGCACTGCACGTCGCAGTGACTTTGCACACCGAAAATTCAATCAGTGGAACGTTTTATTTATTTTTTTCCTGCGGTGGCGCTGTGGGAAACCCCCCCCCCCCCCCCCCCACAAAACTATGCGTTAGCGTCGATTCTGTGGGTCGCCGACGAAAAGTCCTGACCATGAAGATCCACAGCAGCCAACGGTGTTTGAATTACATGTAGCGTTGTTACGTGATTCAATTGCAAAATAAAGATAATGGAACTCTGTTACATTATTGGGAGAAAAAAAAATGTAGCTGATTAACGTAATTATATCACAGTTACTTGTGGAAGAACTCATGATCACAATTTGAATGACATCCGAGCAATCTTTTTTTTTTTACAAAAAATTGAGCAAAGCTGTGATTAATTTTGATTAATTTAAAAAGGTAGTCGGTGATGCTGCCCTGATTTTGTAACTCAGAATGATCTGACTGATCAGTTTGGCCTTGTTTTGGCTGTTAATTTGTTGTTGTTGTTGTTGTTGTTGTTGTTGTTGTTGTTTTGGGTACTGCTGGAACCTTGAACAGTCGGGTCGAAACAGTCGAGAATATGTGTTAGCGCTGCCGCCTCACAGCAAGAAGGTAGCGGGTTCGATTCCGGGGCCCGGGCCTGGGACCTTTCTGTGTGGAGTTTGCATGCATCTGCGTGGGTTCTCTCCGGGTTCTCCGGCTTCCTCCTACACTCCAAAAACATGCATGTGAGCTCAATTGAACATTCTAAATTGTCCGTAGGTGTGCATGTGAGTGTGAATGGTTGTCTGTTTCTATGTGGCCCTGCGATGAACTGGCGACTTGTCCAGGGTGTCCCCTGCCTTCGCCCTATGACAGCTGGGATAGGCTCCAGCAGCGTGACCCTGAATAGGAATAAGAAGATGAATGAAAGATGAAAGAAGATGAATGAATCCAGCCGGCAGTCACTGCAACACTCAGGCAACTTCACTGGATTGTCCCTCAGCCCCCCCCCCCCCCCCCCCCTCTCCAGGTCCTCTCGGTCGAGCAAGGAGCAGTTCCGCCGCCAGCCAGGAAGTGAAGTGGAGCTGAACCCGATGCAGCAGGAGAGCACCACCACACCGGTTCATCGTCGGTGGTTGTCTTCCAAGAAAATGTTCTGGGCTCTATTTACATCTGCGTCTGCGTCTGCATGTCGCCGTGTTGAGTCATATTCTTAGTACGCCGCCGTCGCCACGTTGGCTTTGCTGATACATCACCTGGCTGAGGATGCATCTGCACAGGCAGTCAGCAGCTGTCAGCATCCGGTGTAAGCTGTCGTTTCCTCTCAGGCTCCTCGGCGTAGCGACATCCAGTCTGTCTCAGTCGCATCGCACGCCTGCTGCACAAAACAAAAGCAGAACGCTTAAAGAGAGAGAGGGAGGAGAAGAAGAAAAAAAATCCCATCTTAACCAAGACGCTCCAGTCCTTGTAGAGCCACATCAGTGAATAAGAAACAAAAAAGAATCCAAAGAACCTTTGTGCCTTGCTTATTATCCCAGTGCAGGGGTGCGTTCTAAAACTTGACGGAGGAGCCGGAGCAGGAGCAGACGGATGGAGTGTTTTGGTGACCTACCTCGTAGGAGAAAAAGAATATATATCATGGGATATGTAGAAAACATGCTCTGTAATGTCTATTGAAAATCAAAAGCTTTCTTTGACGCCCCACTGTGGTTAGCTCTTTATTGACATGACTGAAAAAAACTGATGTAATACGGCCATTTTATGACTCACTGACAATTACTATAATTTCGGCAGGCCGGATTAAAAAGATTAATGGGCCGCATATGGGCCCCCGGGCCGTAGTTTGCCCATGCCACTCCCAGTGGGTCCGCTGCGTCTGTTCCCAGTGTGTTTTAGGTGAAAGCGACGGTGTTTTGGGTTAATTGGAAGACCTTCCATTGTGCAAATTGATATTGTTCCTCAGACCACGCCTCACGCCCGGAGAGCTCCACCAGAAGGCGTTTTTGTTCTCAGATTAACATCGCCGGCGAGCAAAACTGAATTATCATTGATTTCTTTTTTCTTTTTCTTTTCTTTTTTTCTTTTTTTCTTTTTTTTTTTTTGCTGCTGCAGCCCTGCATCGGCTGTAAAGGAGAGGTTGTTGTCCTTGTAACTGGTGGGTTTTGTTAGCTCAGAAGGCAGCGGCATCACTGGGAATTTAGCTTTAATTCCACCAGATCCATCAACACGTCCCATTTGAACCGTTTTCAGCAGCTATGAGCATCTGGGGACTTATCATTGTCCTTTGAGGGGGAACAAACAGGAGCTACATCCAGGCTTCAGTTGTGACAACAACACTGCAACGCTACTGCAATCTTGTACACAACATCGACAGCACCCAAATGCTTTAATGGCATTTTTTTTATTTTATTTTTTTTTTATTTTATCAGAACTGAAAAACATTTCCTCATTAAAAGATAACAGCAGAATGGTACTCAAGGCGTTTTTCTTTCCTACTCCCGACTGGCTTTGGCTAAAGACCGCGGCGCACTGCGCGGGTCAGTGACAAGCGCTGAGTGATGGAACCCCTCCGACAACATGGAGTGGTGCATTTTTTCCAACCTGCTTAGTTAACTATGAAGAAATCGGATTTGTTTGCGGGAAATTTGGCAGACAGCGTGGGCGGGGGGGGGGTTCCAGGCACATTCCACTTTGATTGTTTACCCTTTTAGACGGGTGAGCAAAATCAATTGGATTTGAGAAGCAGTCAATCCACTGCTCCATAATACTTGACTTGCATGTTACTTTAAGGTTTGCTTTACATTTTGCTGATGGAATGCAATTTTTCAAGAAGGGAGGTTGGGGGAGGCAATTCAATTTTGTTAACTAGTGCCACAAAAAGTCTGCAAAAACACAATAAGGACCTATTTATTTGTTTTATACCAATTTCTTCCCCCACTGGCAGCAACCAACCGCATGCTTCTGTGGAAAAATAAGGTGAGACGAGCTCTGCTTTTTGACCTCGAACACGAAGTTTGGCAGCTGTCCCTTCTATATGCACACACACACACGCACACACACACATGTGTGTATATGTACATGTATGTATACATGTATGTGTATACATATATATATATATATATACATATATATATATATATACATATACATATATATATATATATACATATATATATATATATATATATATATATATATATATATATATATATATATATATATACATACAAATAATTTTTACATATTTTATATATGTGTGTGTATATATATATATAGATATATGTATATATCTATATCTATATATATATATACATATATATATACATATATATATATATATATATATATACATATACATATATATATATATCTATGTATACACACACACATATATATGTGTGTGTGTGTGTATATATATAATATTATATATAATATTTATAATAATAATAGATATCTTATTGTAGGCTTGGTGGGACGACAGCTTAAAGACATTGATACACTTTTTATTTTGCTTTTTGTTTCCCCTCCATGGAACATTCATTCATTCATTTTCCATACCCGCTCAGTCCCGAGCTCAGGGTCACGGGGGTCTGCTGGAGTCTATCCCAGCTGTCTTAGGGCGAAGGCAGGGGACACCCTGGACAAGTCGCCAGTTCCTCGCAGGGCCCTCCATGGAACAATTAACATGAAAAAGATATTTTTCTAACCGGTGATTGGCCATGAGTGTTTTTACACAGGATGCACATAGCAGTGACCCTTTTAAGGCTGCGATCCGGATTTGTTGTCACTGAAATTTTGCACCACAAACAAACACATCAACCACGCATCACGACCGCGATAACATCCCCCACACGCACACACACACACACACACACACACACACACACACAACGTCAACTCCAACAGGCTAACAGGCTCATTATGCGCGCGCTTTCAGTACCGAGAAATATTTGATTAATGAGGCGCAATTTATGAAAGCGAAGATGTTAAAGACAACAGATGTCAAGGCAAGCAGCCTTACAAGTAGGGCTTTGTGAGGCTGCTTTCATACCAGAGACCCTGGTCCAGATCTGAGCGCGCTTAAGAGCAAAGTCTGTCCGTCCATTTATTTTCTAGCGGTGCTTCTCTTTCACTAAGGGCTGTGAGTGTTGCTGGAGCCCATCCCAGCTGTCATGGGGTGGAGGCAGGGTTACACCCTGGACAAGCTGCCAGTTCATCGCAAGGGCAGCATCAAGACAAACAACCATTCACACTGGCGCTCACACCTACAGACAATGCAGGGTTCTTAATTACCCTAGTGCGCATTTCTTTGGACTCTGGGACGGAGCTGGAGAACCTGGAGAGCACCAATACAGACACAAGGAGGAGAAGTGGCCGCCTCGACGCAGAAAGGCCCAGGGGTCGGGTTTGAACCTTTGACCTTCATCATTTAATGAGTGTGAACACAGACGTGCTGGGCTCTGGCATTGTTCACGATCCACCTTGTCAAGTGGGCTCGGTTCCTGTGACCCCATGGACACGGTAGAGGCGAGGTGTGAAAGCAACTGCGCCTGATCCCCCATGAACTCTGACAACACGGCACCCAAACAAAGACCTCTGTGGCTGCAGTTCTCTCCCGGCAGCCACGTTTGAACCAAGACATGTCGCCCAAATTGAACAAATTGCAGGATTGTTGTTTACGGCACCTGGCATAGCAACAAGGAGGCTCCACTACAAACGAGTGTCCTTTTGACTCAGCACGACTGCCTCATTGGCTGTATTTAAAGATGGGAGGAGTCATTGTGGTGTCACCCATCGGTTCGCAAACTGAAGCCTTGAGATTTGGTTTCACCGTCGGCGCCATCTTGAGTTTCCGGTTCGTAATGAAACTGGATGATTCCCTATTTGGATGTGTGGGTGGTACCCGAGGTGAGCAAGGGTTGGAGCGTGAGCGCAGCGTGCGCCCCCACCCCACCCCACCAGTAAGATGACTGCAGTCGGCTAATGACCTATCGCCACGTCCACAACTTTATGGCAAGAGGAAATTGGACCAAATGAAACAAAATGGACATAATTAAGATTTTTTTTCAACCAAAAAACAAACCAAAAATTGCGTATTGGTTCGTAAAGATATGAATTTGGGGCTCAGACTGACAGCCAGTCATTTTCAATGTTCCTGCAACCATTTCTGGCGGTCCCTGCTGGCCAAACATTAGAGGGGCGGGTTTTTGGCTCTTCACTGACTTCATCCTTGAAAGCGGAAGCTCTGTCCATCTATGCATACTCTCAATGAACTGGCTTTACCTTCTTGTTTAAAAAAAAAAAAAAAAATAGTTTAGACCGTGTACTACTTACTGTATATCTGCACACGGAACAACATTGCGAATCAAAGCACCCTCAGATAGTTGCCGCTCTGTCCCTGGGCTCTGGCGTCAGTGGGAAACACAGCAGAAACTGGCCGAGAAATCGTTTCGACTCCGCGGCGGCGAGGACAAACTCTTCTGCCTCTCCGTTTTTGTCTATTTCAAAGCTTCTTCTCAAATTAATTTTCCCATTTTCTCTGTCACAAATTTGTGGCCTTCGTCCGCTGTACGGTGAAGTTTTGCGTTGTCATTTATCCGTTACACACAAGCCCTTTATCGCGCGTGTGTGCGCGCGCATACATAACCCGAGGACAAGAACCATTAGATGTGGGCTCTGAGGACCCGGTTCTGATTGCCGTTCAACATTATGCAAAGCTCCTCGCCTTCAGTGAGATCATGTGGAGTACGGGCAAAATCCAAAAAGGCTGTTGACGCTGATGACGGCTCCACTTATTACAAACATTCCTCTCATCTTTTTTTTTTTTTTTTCAGATCTTCGGGGGGGGAAAAAAAAGTAAACGGATGAACCCGGGTGACTGACGGCCGGACGCGCGCACCATCGGGCCGCTGGATGAACCTGGCTACTAATTAAAACAGGGAAAGGGAAGCGGGCCGCTGCCGCTCGCGCCTCGAATGCAACGAGGCGCCTCTGGGACGCTTCGACTCGACTTTTTGCACAGAAGCCGGAGAGACGCGTCGTCCATCTTTATTTCTGTCCATAAAACAAACGTCACCGGTGATTTCCATCGAGCCGGTCGACCCCGGCGCGTCAGGCAAAGACGCACGGTAATGGATGATATTGATAAGACGTTTGAGAAAGCTATCCGTTAGAGTGGCATCCCGCCCGGCCCAACGGATCCTCGGCTGGGCTCGGCTCGGCTCGTGCGGCGCTGGTCGCTTTTCCACTGCGCTCTAATTGAACAAAAGTGACGCACCGTCACGACGACGCAGGCAGGCAGCTTATCAGACGCCAGCTGACTGCCGAGCTGAATGTATTTTGACAGGAAAAGCAAACGTTTCGCCCGTTTTTCTCACCTGTAACAATCCCCCCCCAAAATATCCAAACACTGAAACGGGGAGGGAAAAAAAAAAAAGAAAAAAGAAGCTCCGTGTGGGTTTGACAACTGGTAAATAATAATCCAAATGACAATTCATTTCACGAGGCACATTAGCATTTAACACGGCGTATTCTCTACCATTGCGGAATGCTCCGTGGTAAACATCCGCAGCGTGTTTGCGCTTGTGCCGAGAGGAAAGCGTCTCCGGGAAGTTGCTCTATTTGGGTTTGTAGCACAGGTGTCTGACTCTCAATAAAAATGCATTTGCAAACATAATTTGGTGTCTGATACAGGAGGGGGATTTTTTTTTTATTTTTTTATCAAAGTTATATAACTCCACATTGAATTGAGCCCCGGCTGGATCAGCGGGATTTCCTTTCACAAATCGCCTATTCACCCAATCTCCACATAAACAGCTTTTCTTGCTACTCCCAGCGATCACTCTGCGTGCGGGAGGCAAAGAAAAGCAACTCGCCTCCGACGGTTTCCCGGCCTCTCGCTACATTATCCATCTTCTTAAACAGGAGGCGAGATTAGACTTCCTGTCATGGTGCATTCACAGGTGTGGCAGCGCGGGGGTTGCTTTCCCTCTGCAGCCGGCAGATAAAGATCACCCGGCTATCGCGCCTCACCCGGGGCCCCCGCAGCAATGTCACGGGCAGACTTTTCAAGATGTTAGCGATTAGCATAGGTTGGCCTCGTGGCTAATGACATTTCAGAGAGTATTCCAATGACAACGCTCCTATACGGCGCCCATTAGCATTCCGGCCACGCCGCGGCGGGTCAGAGCGGGGCAGGCGGTGCAGGCTGGGTGTCTGACAGCGTGCCAAAAGCGGCACAGCTGTCCACTTTTTCCTGCGGACCACAAACGCCTCCCGCCTGAGAGTCACGGTGCACTACCCCGAGGTATACGCCAGGTTGCTACAGCTGACTCATCCACCGCGTACGGTGAACACAAAATGACGGTGATGAATGACGAGCCAGTCAGCTGGCAGGTCCCCTCTTCCATCTCAGTTATTTTCTCTGTAGATGAAAAAAATGAAAAAAAACAAAACAAAAAAAAAAACAGAAAATATTATAGGAGCATAAAAAAAGAAAAGAAAAGGAAAACGTATGAGGGAGGAGAGCAGCGGCAGGGAGGAAAACGGCGTAATGCAGCCCCCTTTGAAAGTGCTCTTCAAAATGCTGCATGAGAGACGGTGCACACATGCAACATGAGAGAGTTGCTAGTCACAGAGTCCAGTGCAGTTCAAGACAAATGGAGCACTTTCTTTGATGTGGGGAGACAACGGGATGCAAGAGAGAGAGGGAGAGAGAGGGAGACAGAGAGAGAGAGAGGGAGAGAGAGAGAGAGAGAGAAAGTCATGGAATGACACATTACAGAATGCTAGCCAGTCTGTTTCTTTTGATCCTTCTGTCACAACATGTCGAAAAATGATATCTTTGAAAGATTTTTTTTTTCCCTTCTCTCTCAGCGTGCTGAAAATAATTCCATAAAGTAACAGTCACAGTAACAAATTCTGACAGGTAGGTTGACAGATGGCTTTTTAGAGTCCAATGAGCTGCACGAACCCCCACCGCCCCCCCCCCAAAAAAAGAAAAAAACAAAAAACAAAAACGGGAGAAAGAAAGAAATAATAGCGAAAGCTGCATCATCGAAGAGATTGGAGAGATTTTGTTTTGTTTTAGACGGTCAGTGAATCTGCGAGAACGTTAGCATTTGTTTTGTTGCAGAACTACTAGGAAAATGCATGCTAGCTACTGGCTACATGCCCATCAGCTCGCCGTTCAACCCAGAACAGTTGTTTGGAAGGGAAAGATGAGATACACGGATCGTATGTGCTTCTATTCTGGTCTTTAGAAAAACATGAAAAACAAAAACAAAAACAAAAAAATAAATAGACAACCTCTCTTTTAAAACCGACCTTCAACGTGCTCGTCTGTGTGTGTGGGGGTGGACGGGGGATGATGGAACAGGGGGGGTGGGGGGGTGGGCTGATATTCAAAATGGTAATCACATATCTCATTGCATGTATAATGGATCACTGAGAGTGAAATGGCCAATTTAAACAGCAGTCACATTTTTAAACAGCTTATGGTCGGGGAAAAAAACACTCAATGATGTTCATTTGCACTCGTAGATGAAAGGATTCAGGTTACCTTTTTTTTTTTTTTTTTTTTTTCACAATTAAATCCAAACTGTAGGACGGTGTGTGGATAAATACTCACAAAAACCATCAGCGGAAAAACAATGAACAGCTCACCAGGCTGTCACAGCCGTAATGTTCGGTACAGTATTAATCTGCAGCACTGCAGGATCGCAGCTCTTTCAATTCTGCATTCGTCTGCAACCGTCTTGCCAACTTGCAACAGACAACAGCCGGTTTGCTTTTAGTCGTGACGGAACTGAGATCTGCTTTTGAAAAAAACCCTAGAGGAGATTACAAAAAAAGACAGGGAAGTGTCTGTAAAGCGCTAGCTGCTGTTAAAACCATTAGCTTGAACGCTGCAGTAGCGCCGCGTCTGTAGGATCAAAAATCACATTTTGAAAACAAAGAGGAGAAGACTCTTTGTTTTCAAAGAGGTTTTTCCTCAGTGATGATTTTTTTTCACATTCCAGGGCAGCTGCCTTATTGGCAAGAGTTCGAAACACAAAAAGAAACAACAAAACACAACGCGCACAATGAGGTTAGTTACATGGGAGCAACGCGAGGCTCCGTGCCACGGGTATGTATTATTAGCTTTGTTGTTAAGTCGTCTAAAACTCCTTTACCTTTCCGAAAAGCCTTGTGTAGTGCGGTGGATAGGTGAGACAAACTCGCCTTTAGCACATCAGGAGACCAATGTGTAGTTATCACAGTCTGTAGTGTAGGTTCTCATCCTGAATTGCCCACCTGCTCCTATAGGTGGACAGGAAAGATGGCAGTTGTAGCAGCAAGAGATATAGGTTTAATAAATGAATCGTGTATTTTGGTAATTTTTTGGGTGGCTGATGCTGTTTTGTTTTTTCTAATGAAGTTTTTAGCTAGTTTGAAATTAACATGTACTCTAGGTGACCACACTGTGGACCCACAGCATAAAGATCCCGCGTCCCACGGTTCAAAGACACTTTTAGGCGCGGGTTTTCACTCACTCTCCCTCCATGGAGGGGAGAGTGCCTTTTATTATTATTATCATCTTCTTTTCTTTTTTTTTTTTTTTTTTTTATATATCTCCTCTGTTAAACTTGCAACTCATTAAGTCTTCACCCCATTTGCCCCCCAGAGACAGCTGGGATAGGATCCAGCTCCCTATAGTGCTGCGCGTGGGATAGAAGTGTTGATAGAAAATGGATTTATGGATATCATTCTAGATCCATCAAGAGTCTGCGTGTGGTTGGCGTCTGCAGAAGCAGGCAGATCATTTGCTGGCCTGATGCCATTAGATGAGTTGTTTTCTTTTCACATGCGTCTTCCAAAATGTCCAAATGAATGTCCTCAACCACGGCGGGACTGAGAAAGTGCGCTTCATGGGTCCATGATATTAACGTTAGCGGGACTCGCGAGCGCGGGCTAAAGAGATCGAGATAGAAATGCATTACAGTCAGTAAATGTTCTTATTTTGCCAAAGGCGTTCCCCCGAGGGCTGAGTTTCAAACAGTGCACACAGTGGCTTCAGTGTTTTTAGAGACTGAGGAGCAGTTTGTATATTTTTTTTTCTTTTTTTGGGGGGGGTGGGGGGGCGAGAAATTCATGTGCTTTATGATTGTTTTGTCAAAAGCCTTTAAAGAGCCTTTTGCAAGCTGCAGAACGACTCGGCTGGCATCTCACTGCTGCCCCCAGAACTGCGTCAACCTCAACATTTTTTACCTCAACATTTTTTACCTTGAGTTTTTTTTTTTTTGTTCCTGTCAACTCGTGTTGAGACTTTATTGCGGCCGCGCTGAACCTCAACCGGTCCGTGACTTCCGATCGAAGGGGCCCGTCGTTTTCTGACACTGCAGTTTTGCTGCTGAAAAGCCGTACCTGGTGAAGTGAGACCCGCAGCCCCCTTATATGAAGGGTCGACAGATTCAGAAAAAAATAAAAATAAAAAAAATGTCCTTTTACCATTGCAAAAAAAGAAAAGAAAGAAAAATAAAATGAAATAGCTTCTTTTCTTCTGCGGACTTCGACCCGTCAGAGAAGCAACAGCTGAAATCCAGAGCCGGAGCAAATTTTCAAGGTATGCGATGCTGCTGACAGCCGGACTCAGTGATGTGCAACTACGAGAACACTTCGGGGATCAACGGGAGGATCTATTGACCCGCCGCGCAATAAATTACAACAGGCCATCGCCGGGAAGAGGCTTACATGTGCACCGAGAGTTGTCGTAAGGAAAGCGGGGCCTCATCTTCCATCACCTTTTCAAAGTAAAAGCTTGATAATGAGCTTGTCGGGGTACAAATTAATTAGAGGACGTGTTCCACGCTTAAATTGATTTTAATTAACTTTTGCGCGGGACAACAAGTCCCGGCCATCAAACCACCTTTCATTAAGTCGTTGTTTTTTTTTTTTTCCCTCCTCTCGCCGCCTCGTTGTTTTCCCGCCTCCCTCCCGAGGAGCTCCGATTGTGATGCGGTTTTTCATTCGGTCGTACTTGTATTTTGAGGCCCCCTTCAAGGCCGACGCATTGAATACAAATACAAAAGGGGGAGAGCGAGAGAGGAGCGATGCGAAAATAGTTTCGAAACTAACTCCAAATGAAGGAGACGGGAGGGTGTGCGCGGCGTGGCGTGGTGGGGGTGGGGGAGGGGGAGGGCGGTGTTGTTCAGAGGGAGTCAGCGAGAGGGAGAGGCAGACGGGGAGACGGCGAGGCAGATGAGGGGAGGCAGGCAGGTGGCGGCGCGATGCGAGCCGAGCCGAGCCGAGACGGTTGGCTGCGGGAGGAAAAGCGGAGCGAGGTTAAACACGAGAGAATTCATCACGGGTTGCGCGAGCGTCGGCCGAGAAAAACGCTGCGAGGCCGAGGCACCGTGCCGGGGAAAAGCAACAACCTGGCACGGCACGATGGGAAGAGGCGCGCTTTGTACCGCAGGTAGATGAGTTAATGGACAGCAGATGTGCGGGCTGGGAGGGCTGATGAGGTGATCAGCAGCAGGTGTGAAGGCAGCAGCCGAGCCAGCGGTGGGAAACTGCTGCGCGCAAACATACGTATACGGACACGGCTGCGTAAATACAGATTGCCAGCGTGTCGGCGTGGGCGCGATGCCCTTAACTTCAAATAAAAAAAAGAGGAGAGGAGAAGTGTTTTTTTTTTTTTGTGTTAGTTCCGCGTTTTTTGTTTGCTGTTGCTGTTGCTGTTGTTGCTGTTGCTGTTGTTGTTGTTGTTGTTGTGGCTGGCCGCGCGAGCCGTTTGCCGCACGCCGCACAGTCTTTGGCGCTTTTTTGGCCGCTCGACGCGGCTCTTGCGGCCAAATGCGGCGAGAGGGAAACAGAGAGGCTGGAAAACTCCATGGCAACAGGATGCTCATAGCCAATACGTTTCCCGTGGCCGAAAGTCACGGGGGGGGGGGGGGACTTTACCATGAGAAAACATTAGCGACCAAAGCTAACAGCAGCCAACTCGCGTTAACTGCTTTGGCACACAAAATGCTCGCTTTTTTTAGCATTGACGCTAGCAAACAGGTTTAGCTCGCAGCTTCCGGGCAAATCTTCATGATGATACGTCAACAGCAGAAGCCTCAGAGCAAGTTTTGTGTTTTCAAATGTATGCCAGCTCTCGGGTTAATTATTAACCTGAGCTTTGGTTTTCAGTTGGAAATGACTTTTAAAAAGGTGTGTGTGGCTGGCGTGAGGTTCACAGCACAACACACTAGATTATTTTTTTTTTTTAAAAAAGAAATGAAAACAGAATGGAAGTTGCAACTTGATTTTATTTTCTGTATTTTGTGTGTGAGGAAGGTGTTAGACAGTGTCAGTGAAAAATGTGAAAGCCAGCCTGGCTCTTAACTCACAAGTCCTTTGTTGCATCCCCCCCCCCCCCCACAATTTTTTATTTTGTTACAATCTGCAAACTGTCTGTTTGGCCAGTAGTCTTTCATACCTCATCCCCATTAGCCGAGCAATTATTGACACAGCCGCAGTGGCAATGTGACGCGGTCATCCCACATTTCTGACACCGTCTACATCTTATCGCGGGTTATCTTTGTTTACAAGGCACAGTCCATCCGCCAGCCTGACTCACGGCGAGCCTCTTCTCCCTCACGATGGTCTTTGTTCACCTGTGGAGAGGCCTTGGGAATAATAAACAAATGAGTAACACATTCCTGCCTCCCAAACAGCGTCAGGTGCAGAGCTCACGATGCTAGGAGCATCCGTGGCACCGCTGACACTTTGCAGGCACTCTTCAGCTTTAGCCATCCGGTGGTTGAAAAGAAAAAAAAAAAAAAACAAGTTAGCATTGCCACAGGAAGTGCTTCTAATCAGCTACGTAACCGGGTAGCGTTTTGAGGAGGCGTTGCTTCCGAAAGTCGAAGGTCTTGTGCAGTGGTCTCCGAACTTTTTTAGCAATGGGCCACATGACGGAACTGCATCATGTTGGCGGGCCACGGTGCGTTGACGTAGAGGGGGGTGGGGGGAGGTGCTGGTTGGAATTAGCGCTAACGTCCCGGCATTTCTTTGTTGAGCGCGGGAGCGGGAGCGCGCTATCGCTGTCGCGCTACGCTAACGTGTCGGCAAAGTTCCTTTGGCGGGGGGTGGGGTGGTGGGGTGGGGATTATGACTGCCTTCTCCCGTCCAGCCATCAGGGTACGACACAGACCTTAACAACAGTTACGTGGAAGCTTAGCTGTGATTAAGACAGGAAGTTACAAGGCTAGACCAGACCCAAAAAAAAGTAGCAATAAAGGCTCACAATAGATTCATGGATTAGGCATGGATTGGACCTGTCCAACCGACTGGAAGCATCGTTCTTATACAACAGGCACGGTCCAATGAGTTGGACAAATATAACGGTCAGATGGGTTTCTAACAGCAGCGAAGTGGATTTCTTTTGAAAAGTCCATCGTAGCCACGTTTTCTGTCTGTTCCCCCCCCGGGGTGGACCAGTGAAATACATCACGGATACGTAAAATGTTCCATCTAGCGCGGCAGATGAATGATGGCCGCGCGGCGCAGAGGATCTATAGAGCCGACACTGGCGAAGCGAACAGTCTCATCAATTCAGTATCGGGTCCGGTGAGAAATACATTAACCCCATCTGTTGAAGAAAACATTAGAGTGTCACGGCGAAGCTGACCTTTTTACCTTTTGCATATCAAATGACATCACCTGTTGATTCTATCTTGTTAATTATTCATGTAAAAAAAAATGTAGTCGCGGGGAAAGAATTCCTGAATTAAAGATGAAATGTGACTCGGCCTGAAACGTGACTTGGAGCAAGACTCCGCCATTGACTAAATTACACCCAGTCGCTCGGATCTGGAGGGACGTTGGTGCCAACCGCTGGACCCGCTGATCGAAATGGAAAACAAAAAGCCATGCGATGTTTAACCTCACGGTGAGGAACTCCATCCGTGCAAAAAAAAGCAGGCAGATTGTTTATAAATGGTTCGGCTTGGAGCTCATTACGGTCACCGCGGACGACAGTTCCTTCACAATCCGTGGCCAGCGCGGAATAAGAAGTCTCGGTGGGGAAAGCCCCGAAGCCACGAGACTGCCATATGCAGAACGATTAATTTTTATTTCATACTGAATACTGATGATGATGAACGTATGCATTATTAAGCAACGGGTCTAATAAAGTGTTGAGGACTTGGTGTTTTCACCATTTCTTCCCCCCCCCCCATCCTCAGCGCTGATCTCTTATTGTCCAAAACTAAAGGGGAGGTGGAGGGTGGGGGGGGGGGAGGCATTTCTCCGGGGAGATTGTGTGCCAGTGTAATGTGTTTTGTTTGTTTGATGCTCATTAAAAACCTTGTGCAAACACAAAAGTACACGCTCGGCAGATGTGGTTCATCACACGCTGTGTGCGTCGCATGCTTCACAACAAATCCAGGAAAACATTTCCATTTGCTGAACCTCGAGCAAGATCTTTGATGTTTAAAAAAGAAAAAAAGAAAAAGAAAAGAATCCACAGCCATGGTAATATTAAGAGGGTGCTAACAGCTGATGGTTGAGTGTGCAATTAGCCAAAATCCAACAGAGTGAGATAAAAACGCATTACATCCACGGCAACATTGAATAATTAAATGACTTAAGAGCGGGGGAGCGTTAGGTAAAGCAATTTAAATGAAACAGAAAGTTACAACGTGTTAATGTCTTTCTGCGGGCCAACAATGACATTATGTAAAAGAAAAATACTCCGTCGTCATTAACGTTGGCTCTGGAATTTTTATAGAACGAGGACAAATGATGCATTTCGATGCAAAACCGACTGTGGGAGTTTAATAGGATTGTCCAACATTTTGGCAAACTCGCCATGGGTGCATTCCATTTCATTTTCAGAGACATGGGGGGGGCAGTGGCGAGGTGCTCAGTGATCCAAATGGAGGTGAAGGGTACAGGTCTCCCTCTCTCATAACACATAAAATACACAATCAATCAGCCCAGGAGAACACACTCTCGTGGACGAGTTGTGACCTGCACATTTGCCACACTGTAAAATGATAATGTACAATTATCCAACATCCCAACACGAGAAGCAAATACAGGAAACCGCTGGGAGTGAAATACTCCAAAATACTAGTGACTCAGTGACACCTTGCACCGTGCTGTAGTTGGTTCATGGCTCAAAACAAGGTTGCGGGTTGCAATCAAGTTCGCCATGAGCAGACTTAGGGTGAATTCCAATTCCTCCCTTCACCCTCAATCTCAACCCTCAATCTCAAAAATGCGCGCTCCCGCGAGGTGCAAGTGCTGTCCCGATTCTAAGAACGTGAAATTGAGGGACTGCCCTTGGCAGTAAGGGCTACCCAGAAGGCACTGCGTATTTTCGCCAAGACATCTTCGAAAAAGATCGCGCTGTAAAAGCGAGCTACAAATGGAAGTATTTTCTTAGTTAATAAAGATATAAATATTACGAAACCCTTTTATTGTCTTAGTTTAAGACTTTTTTTTATGGATTATTGACATCGTTGTTGCGTAACATTTTTTTTTTTTTTTTTTTTTTGACTTTACGAAGTTTGTCAACCGGACTGGCGGTCCCGGCTTCACGTTACTTGTATACCTCGTTGTGTAGCAAAGGAGGACTTCTTCCTTTTTCGCCGTCTTTCTCTTTTTCCTCCTTCTTCTTCGTCCTTGTCGTCTTCTTGACAGACTGGACGTAGCTTTGGCGTAAGGCCGCCCCCCACAGTCTGAAGACGTAACTGCACTTAAGGGGTGTCCCATTTCTAACCCCTTGCACTTATTTTTGAGGCCCAAGATTGAGGGTTAAGGGCGAGGGTCGAGATTGAGGAGTTAAGGGAGGATTTGGAATTGGCCCTTTGGCTCAAGCGTGCCGCTCTGATGACGGAGGAGCCGCACCAAGCGCGCTTTTGAAATCGCTGCGCAAAGCAGCTATGTGTGGAGTGTAGCTCCGGATGTGCACTTGCCTCGAAACCAACCCTGTCTTGTGATGTTAAGAGTGTCATTTCATATAACGTGGTGAGGCATTTGCTTCCTGCGTAATGTTACGTAGTTACGCAGTGTTATTATTTCATAGTGTGGTGAACGTGCAGGTCCCAACTTGTCCGTGTTTATGTTTTGAAGTTGTTGGATGGTGTATTTGATGGTGTTTTTTTTTTTTTAGGGAGGGAGACTATGTACATATATTTATATACACACACAAAAGCGTAGAGATTTCATCTTTAAAGGTTTTAATTACACGAGTTCTGCCATTGCGGTGCTTGAGTTATTTCCAAATGTGAAGGACTCCATTAGAATGTAATGCTCGGGGGAGAAACCAGACACCCTGTTTAGTGACATGTCTTTTTCGGGCTCTTTTATGCGCGGCGATACAAACCGTTCTATGAGTAATCACGCCGGGGTCACGGCCAAAAGCCAATTTAATGAGATATTTCCGCGGCAATCCCTGCTGGATTTCGCGAATGACTGCAAATAAGTCTGCAGACGAGCGCAACTGTCGGGGGACGAATTCAGTCAAAGGATCTCCATCAGCAGGAAGGCAATCCGACACAAATTTTGCTTAAAATAATGCAATAAAAACGAGCCCTCACGGCGAAATAAATCGCTAATGATTTTTCTTTTTTTCCTTTTACGACAAGGGTGCCACAAATAAACTGGCAGCCTCGGTGCGTTCGCGTTGCCAAGTTCTGCCTTCATCCCCTTGTGTGAACATACGCCAGGCTCGGCACAGCACAGATTGGTGGGTGAAGGTAACAGCTTCGCATCAAATGCTACAAGTTACATATGGGAAGAGGCAGCAGTGGCGGAATCAGAAAATGTCTGTGGCAGCCGTCACAGTCAAGTTAACCATTTAATGGGCCACGTGTGGTGCTACTGCCTGTCCTGTGAGAACCCCCTGTACGTGCAGCCTTCCAGGATCCAGATGCCTTCAAAATTTCGAATGATAATCTTGACGAACGGAGGAAACCACAGAACGACGTCTCTTCGTTTTGAGCACCAAACAAAACTGAGACGTACATGAAACAGGGCAAAAAACAAAAAAAAAAAGAGCCCCAAAGTACATTTGTACCTAAATAGCATCTATCTGTATTTCACGGCGACAACACATCTGGAGCTGTTCCAGCAGCCTCTTTTATGCCTTGCCCGGGAACAGCGGCGCTTTGAGCTAAATGCTAAATTTATCACACTAATGATGCACACGCCGATGATGGTAACGACAAAGTGATGTCAAGCAGGTAAACTAATGGACACACTTGAAGAGGAGCGGCGGAGGTGCTGTCTGCGCCGGTGGAAATGTGATGAGATGCTTTCTGGAGGTGTCCTTTCACTCTCGAAAAATGTGCCAAATAGGCACCTTAGTTAATAGGAAAGGACCCTTTTCCCGTAGGTCTCTCAAGTGTGTGCGTTCTTTCTTTCCACGATACTTGTGCTTTTGCTGCCCGGCGTGCCGCACGATGAAATAGAGTGTCGTTTTTAGCACGGCTTTGATTTGTGTCCTAATCTCTGCAGATACTTGCTTATAAAACAAAGTATTTGCTGCTCATAAACTTTATTGTTTCGCTTCCGCTCGCCTAATTTGCACCTTCATGAATCTTTAAGCCTCGTTGCAGCTCGAGTCTCTCGTGTCAACCGCGAAGCAAAGATTTATAGATTACTTCCGAGCTTGGATCTTTTTTTTTATTATTTTTTGTTTTTGTTGTTCAAAATCTCCTTACAAGCCACAAATTAGAAATTACAATTCCAAAAAATAAAGTTTCTACGACTAATAAAACGGGTTAAGAGGATCATGCAAAATTGATTTAATCATGTCTGCCAAAGCAAATCATTAAATAAAAGGAAAGCAAATTAAATATTGCCCTGCAGTGTCACTGAGTTTCTGTTGAACTCTGCCAAGACTGTGTGGCTTTTTGTTTGTTTCCGAGCTGCGGAATTTGAAGCATCGCTAGTCAAATGAACTCTTCAGACTGATTTGCCATTCAGTGCGTTGCCCTTGCAAAAAAAAAAAAAAAAGAAAGAAAGAAAGAAAAAAAAAAAAGTTATTAACACGGCCAACAAAAGACACCTTCGCCGCACGTTTCGGAACCATTTGTCTGCGTCGGCGGACGGGGAGGCGGCGCGATGGGATGCAGCTCATTTCATCGATGCTAATGTGATGGAAAAAAGATGAGGTCAGCAGAGGCATCGGAGTGAGATTGATTCCAGATCAGATCTCACTTACATGAGAAACATGGGTGTAAAGGTATTGATCAGGGCTGCTCAGACACTCCCGGTGCCCACCGGCTAGATTAAAGGCAGCCAGGCGGGGCCGGATTCAGCAGTGTCCTTCCCCTCTGAACCCCCTACTCCACCCCCCCACCCCACCGCCGGTAGTCCCAGTTTGACAGGAGAGAGTAGACAGGGCTACCGCGGGGGGATCCGACCCTCTCAGTTCTTCCCACCGCTGGCTTTTCTTTTCTTTTTTTTCCCCGCCGCCGCCGCCGCCGCCACCGCGTTACCAACTGGTTAGCGTAACTTTCGGCTGGAAATCACACCCGCTCAAGGTGTTTAATTAATAGCTACAAATTCCTTTTTGCAGGTTTGGCTCCCCGCGGTACCCAGCGGAAAGCGGGAAATGTAAATAAGACAAAAGTGCCGCGGCGGAATTGATCTCCCAGCCATCTCGCCTGCTTTTATCGCAAGGTTGCCCTTGGATTTTCACTTCGTTTAGTTGAAATTCAACGCGACAATGGGCCGAAGCCCGTCCCCCCCCTCCCCCCCTGCACTCACCACCACTCACCCCCCCTGCACAAATATCTAATCATTCACAAGGTGACACTCGGAGCGACGCGGGACCTCCGAGGCGTCGCCTCCTTCACCGGTCTCAATAATAATCTGCACTTACTTACATCACTGATTACGTCTGTGGAAGAGGTGGGGGGTGGCTGTGGAGGGGGCGGGGAGTCCACCGGGCATTCAATCCCACTATTGCGCCGAGACGGAGAAACAACGAAACAAACAAGATTAATAATAGCCCGCGGTGCTCGTCCCGGGGGCCACGCGGCTAACAACTCTTGACAAAACAGGGTTTTAGAGCGGCAGACAGATTGTCTGTAGAAATGAAGGCAGGGTGCACTGGGAGCGTAATGAAGAGAGAGGACTGGGTGCGCCGGGCTCCCAGAGTCCCTTTTGAACCGGCAATTAAATCAGCCTGTGACAGTTCCCATAGACGGACTCCCACCTGGGGGACGGTGACCACAGACATGAGCGCGCACTAATCAGCTTCTGTTTCATTAGAAGGAAGGGGATGCTTTTAATAATCACAAACAATCCTCCCGTGGTCGAGCGGCGGAGTCACCGCTGGGCAGCCGAATCGCGGGGCCGTTGCATCGCGGCGGCGACAAGCGTGTCGCAATTTTTTTTTGTCTTATCTCGGAATTAGGCGCTTGTTCACGCGTCGGGGAGAACAGCGGCGGCGCTTTCGAGCACCTTCGGATTAATTCGGGCGGGGCGGGGCGGCGGGCGTCTGCACTGCTTCTTTGCAGCGCAGACGCCCTCCGCGACTCGGAGGGGTGAGGAGGGAGATTTTATCCGAAGCCGAGCTGGAGGAAATAAAGGGGGAGAAATAGGGAGAAAAAAAAGCAAAAGAGTACTCGAGCACAAGTAGGGCCGTCCAACAGGGGCCTCCTGATTTATGCATCGATAAACACGTCGTAAATTAATAGAAAAACTTCTGGCAAACACATCCTTGTTAGACGTCTGACTAATTATGCTCCAAATTAAAGTTCCTCTCTTTCTTTCCCCTCCTCTTCTCCCCCCCCCCCCGCCGCTGAAGCACCCCCCCCCCCCCTCTCCGTTTAGCCGAGCGGCTTCGCTGATTGATCAGACAATTTTGTCGACATCCATCATGCGGATGCAAAAAAGTGACGCGGCGCAGTCCTGGTTCCTTTAAAATAACACCGATCCGGGCCTCTCCGGAGTGACTTGCTAATCATCGCATTAATATTAATGATTCGTCATCGCCGCTAAATGAGCCCATCGTCGTCATCACTCACTTCCGCTGCAGTCACGCCACGGAGATGGAGGCGACGTGATGTACAGCCGAAACAGTCGTGCAGCGAGGTAGAATTAAAAAATATATACAGGTCTATGTGTGTCTATATATTAGGGCTGTCAAAGTTAACACGTTAATAATGAGTTAACTCAAACTCGTGATTAACCTGCTTCACACCGGAGGCCAAAGCGCCGCGGCCCTCCTGGTCAGGCCGGGTTCACACCGGCCGCTGGAGCGCCGCGAACAGCCGCTTCCTTTCGGCGCCCTGGTTGACCAATGGCGTCGTTCACGCCAAACTTGAAGCGGCGCGCACCACCGCCGCACTCGTTCCAGCGTCTGGTCGATTTTGTGGAGAGGAAGTCACTCAGAGAAGCACGAGAGAATGCAGTTAATTTTCAAAATAAAATACAGTGATTGATAAATGCGATCGTGGCTTGAGGATACCTCAAGGTTTTAAGGTTGTTTTTTTTTTTTTGGAGAGTATCTGGACAGTTTAAGTATGTAATCGTTTTGGAACGTTCCAATGAAAATAAAAATAGAATATTTCCACAAGGGAATTACTATTGTCCTCTCTAATTTCTTAATTTGAACAAATTACAGTATACGAAACACAGTAAATATAGAGCATGGTAAAAAAAAAAAAAAAAAACTGCAATTGATTTGCGATTATGTTTGCGATTGAGTTAACTCAGGACGCTATGCCATTAATTGCGATGAAAAATGTTAATCGACTGTCAGCCTTAATATATACATATATATGTATATGTATATTGTGCGTGCGTATATATAAATACATTATATTCATGTTGTTCATCAACAGCCAAGTTCACAGCACTCATGGAAAAGACTGGAAATGCCGCACACTGAAAAGAGGCAGCCCTGGATCTGACTGCCGAGAAGATTTTAAGCCTGACAGAATGCGCCTCGCCATTTTTTGAGGTTGCATATTATATCCATATGCAGATGTCTATTTTTCATCCCGGACTCCAGGCAGCCACGGACGATTAATCTTCCAAAACACTCCAGTGAAAATAACAACTCCGGCTCCTCTCCATTTGCCTTAACATCGCAGGGAGGTCAGCACAAACGGTGGCGGTGCGGATGTTTGCGTGCCTGTTTGTTGACATATATGGCAAGTTTGAAAAGACGCAGTGTAAAGTTTAAGACAGAACGTGATGGAGAATGCACCGAAGTTGCATTGTTGTGCCAACCCGGGAGAGCTCCCCACCTTTTAACGTGCCCTTTGTGACGCCACGAAGTGAGGATTTCCGGAACAAGCCGTCGCTCGCCGTGCGAAAAGCGGAGCGAGCAGCGGCGGCAAAGGTTAGACTTTTCTCATTTCTGCTCAGCTCGGTGACAGGCTGGCGCACAGGCAGCCCCTCTCTGCGCACGCCGCGAGGTGCGAGTACCCGCCGCTGCCTCCTGTTAAACCCTGTGTCAGCCTCCACAGCTGAGAGATGAGAGCAGGAAGCGGCAGCACCCCTCTGGTCATGGCAAGAAAAAGGAAAACATGAGAGTGAATTTCAAGGCGCTCTTCTTAGTATCAAAAAAACAAAAAAAAGTTAAGAAGGCCTTTTTATGTTTAAATGGATGTTCCATGCTGATATACTTAAAAACCATGGACGATGGGTGTTAAGACAATGAGCCCAGCGCCGGTAACTGGGTCACACCCCGAGGAGGGCTGTTGTGTCGCTACGCGTGGGGTAACATTTTCCTTTCTTTTCTTTTTTTTTCAAGCTTAGAGTCCCCCACACCAAAGAACGCCTTCGCCTTTTAAATTCCCTCAGCATTCCAAAACATTTTTTTTTTCCCTTCGAAACATGAGACTGAATTGCAGTAAAAGCAGTCAGGTAAGCGTGCATTGTGAGAAACACGCCAGGCAGCGAGCATCGACGTGCGCCTTGCACTCGGTGGTGGTAAAAAAGTAAAATAAAATCTTTCAGCAGGAACTCAGTCCAGACAATGTATTGGCTCGTCACCTTCCTCCTTTGCTAATAACATTAAAACAAGACAATGATCAACCAGTTCAGTGTGCCAGTTGAAATTGAATGGGGGGCGGAAACGTGTTCACGTCATCTATCCACTAAAGTGACAGAAGCCAAATGTGGGAAAGCAGCGGCTTTGACCAAAATGGAATGAACGTCCTGTATTCCATCTTCCATCCAGGTAAGTGAACAATGGAGAACAACATGGAAGCGAGTTCGGCGGTGGTCAGTGTACTTTCTTGTTGGGCTTGAGACTTGAGAAGCTCGCGAACTTCTCTGTCTTGCCAGTGCTGCAACAATGCTGAGTGAATCCAGTCTCGATTGCGAACAGAGGTTTGTTTTGGTACGTGATATAACGCTCAATGTCATCAGGTAAATTAGCGTGCTGTCTGGCTTTCCCACCACAAGGCAATCAGAGCCGAACCGTTTAAAGCTTGCCGGGTTGTTTGTCGGTGAACTGTCACCAAATGCAGATTGATAGCGGGTTTAAACAGGGGGTTTTTTTGCCAGTGGGAAAGGGCCTTAAGTGCAGTTGAATCTCTGCCTCCTGCAGGCATCACAACTGTTGCTTACCACCATTAGCAAAGAAGCAACCACCCCTACTGCGGGCAAATGACTTCAGGAAAGACATGCAAATAGCATGAAACTCACTGCAAATAAACACTAACATTTGCTGAAATGATGTTGATATAACCGAAGTCACATTAAATCCGGAGGGTTGCCTTCCGTTACCAAAATGATCATACCATGTCATGTTTCCAAGGGGACTGCGATCAGTGACGGACCTGCATTCGACTAAGAACTCTACATAAAATACTTTCGGATAAATAAAACTAAACAAAAGTCTTTCGAACAGTAGCAGAATTCTGTGTTGGAGGCAGGTCCGTCACTGATGTTGGTCCCTCTGGAAACACGACATGACAGTTCAGAGTCCTGGTAACAGAACGTGACCCTTCAGATTCAGGGCAGAACCTAGCATGATTTGGGCACTGGAGATGAGGGTAGCGGAAGCACGTAGCCTCTTGGTTTTAGTTTCCATGCTGAGGTCAGCTGCGCAAAATAATGCCCCCTTAAAAGGACCCATTCTTGAGCGACACACACTGATTTAGGTACGAGAAAGGGCCCAACAGTTGCCCGGCATTAATGTCCACGTTGACTTGAAGGGTCCACTAGGTGGGTTAAACCTAAAATGCAGTCAGTGTCAAGGCGAGGCTCCTTGAGAGTCCTCGCACAGGTTCCCAAGCCTGGTGAAAAACAAGAATACATGCAATTTGCTGTGGCGCCCCCCGAGGGGAGCAGTGGAGGGGATTTGCTTTGCGTTGGCAGTGGAACAAAGATTTCGGCTGTCGGACCTCTTGACTGTAATACATAATGCTGAATATGGCTGTGGGTCCCGGGGAGGTTCGCCCTCCGAATACCATTCCTTTTACTTTTTTAATTCGCCAACTGTGTACCCAAAAAGAAAAACAGCCTAACACATTTTTGCGCAGGGTTCACTCTTGGAGGTACGTTAAAAAGTCAAAAGCCAGAGAAAATACACCGAGTCAAAATAGAAAGCACTTGTTGCTGTATTGATTACTTTTCACAAGCTGAATTCCAAATAATAACGTGCCACTTTTACGCTCAAAATTTCACTCTTTGATACAGCAAAATTGCAGGCGTCCCCGATTAACTCGACCCTCTGCGCTGCAGTATCGAAGTAAAGGCGGGTCTCGTGAAAGTGGCCATCGGTAACGTGGAAGTTACGGGCCGCGCTCGCTGTGGCAAGATGAGAGACGGGGGACAGGAAATAAAAAAAAAAAGTGCCACGCGTCCCCTCATGAAGAAGTAGACCTTGTCACCGCAGCTCCCTTTGACCGGCTTTTACAGCCGTCTTGTTTAAGCCGGGCAACAAAAAAAAAAAAGAAAGAAAAAACAGACAAACATGTTGAAAAACTGCACAGATAGCAGATAGTTCATCGCCGACGCCTCAGCGGCGGCAGGAGCCAGCGGGTGACCCCTGACTCCAAACAGATTGGGCTCTGCTGCCGCCGCAAACGAGTAAACAGACGGGGGGGGAAAAAAAGTGCATATTTTAATAAACGTTTGCGTCCTCTGTCTACGAGAAAAAAATACAAGAGTGACCTGGATGGTCGCTGAATACCTAGACGGAATTAAAATATGAGTCCGCCCCTGGATCTGGGATTTCACAATGGTGCCGCGAGTGGGAGCCAAAAAACGGTGCATATTTTTACATATTTTTAAAAACAAAACAAAACAAAAAAACAAAAAAAACAAACACATTCAGTATGGAGAGTAGCTTTAAGTATGAAAGGCTCTGGCGGAGGTGTGTGTGAGGCGGCGGCGGTGGCGGCGGCGGTGGCACATTGTTCTCCTCCAGCTGCGCCGGGGCGACGGAGAGTCGGCCACCGGCTGCACGCTCCCTCGGCAGGTTGTTTAGAGCCGGGTTATGTTGCAGCGGGGTGCCGTTCCCGGGCTTCATGTGCGACCGGAGGGTGATTAGTGTCTGAAACGAGCGCGCCGCACGGCATTAAGGCGGTTAATTCACTCCAGGGTAAACAGTGCTTACATATACTATTTGTTCTGGTCCTAATGTTCCCGGGATCTAACGTGGGGCGGGCGGGGGTGGGTCTGGGGTGGGGGTGGGGATGGGGGTTGGGGAGACCACCGACGCCCAGTGTTTTTAATTAGGGCTTTTCAAACGAGATAATGCATCACAATAAGACGTTTTGCTCATGCATGCGCATGCGCACGCACACACACACACACACACACACACACACACACACACATGCATTAATCGTAACAGGGGAACTGTGGAAAATAAGAATCATTACAACTTGTCATATAGAAATCAGTTTTGTTTTTTTGTTTGTTTCTAACACACACACACACACACACACACACACACACACACACACACACACAGAAATGTCACATTTATCCTCTGTTGGTTTACACTGTTTTCAATAAGTCATTTGAGAAATATTGTGTTCCGCTACCCCGAGGGCCAAGCCTCATAGATTGAAGTGAGAGTAGCGTCTTTTTCAAATTTATCAGGTCACGTTCATTATTCAAACAAACAGGCTCTGGCACAGTTTTCTCCCCGACGTTCCGTGCCACAGACACACACACACACACACACACACGCACGCACGCACACACGAACACATCACTACCACCACCACCACCACCACCCTGATACAAGTTCTAAAAGTTGCATTAAAAATAGAGCGCGCAGTAATGAGACTTGTCAAAAGTTAATTATGTTATATAAATGGAACGCACACCGTCGCGCGCCACGTCCGGATGCTGCTGCTGAATGGCACCGATGACATAGATAACGTACATTAGCCTTTCCCCCCCCCCCCGATTTTGTCGGCGAGCCTCGTGACGGCGGGGGCCACTTGCAAGCCTCAATCACCGTCGCGGTGCCGCTGCTGATGTTGTTTTTCTCCTCCACACTTGAACCAGACGTATCTCGGGGAGAAGGCAAAAAAAAAACAAAAAAAAAAACACGATGTTTTCAGCTCAGGCTCACCCGCACTGACAGTGCTGCTCGCCCAGCGACTCTGCCGTCAAGGCGGCGCTCGCGACGTCTGCCAGTGATGGCGTCTTTCATCACTGGAGCGACGGCGTAATGCTGCGGCTCCTTGGGGCTGAACATATGGAGCGGGGTAATCAAGGTCTTTTTTACTGGCTTTTAACGCAGACGCCACTCCTCCGCCAACGCAAACACAAACAGGATCAGCGCGCCGAACGGGATACAACCAAGGACAAGCTGTATTTTACCACACTTTGCTAGGGAGAGAGAGAGAGAGAGAGAGAGAGAGAGAGAGAGAGAGAGAGAGAGAGAAAAAAAACCCACACCGCCAGATGACTGACGGTCGCTGAGAACCTTCGCGGGAAACGCCACTCACGATTTCAATTTGCTCTCAAATGAGGAGGAAAAGGCGCCGCAACCGTTTTTTTTAGATGCTCTCCTCCAATCGTATCATACGGTGCTTAACAAATTCCGTCACAGATCGCCTGTTATGAGAATGAGCAAGCAAATATTCTAGAGACCTTTCAGTGAGTTGTTTGAATGCTACAAAATATCACTTTTTTTTATTATTACTTATTTATTGTTATTGTTACCGTTGATCAGACCAATGACTGCTCACCTACCTAACTACGAGCCGCTCACCAGGGTTCTAAGAAGCCAGAAACAAATTAAGCGTAACATGACTAATAACCAATGAAAGCGAATAACTATAATTTCTGTCATAATATGATTTGCAGTCATTTCTGGGTATTTTAGCAAAACAAGAAATTTGAAAATGCAAGGCTAACAATGCTAATCAAGAGCCTCTACATGCTGGTCTGTCAAGCATATACGGAACAATGCAGTGACCGTAGGGGCAGCTGGAAAAGATGGCTAAACACCGCGTCTTTCACTTTCACGAGCACATCCGTCCGTAGCAACGTTGACGCACACAGACCCAACTGGACATCTCGACGCAACAATTGGCCTTGAACATCTGGTGATGCAACCAAGAGCCTCTTCAAGGCGCCATGGAGCTTTTTTTTCTTTTCTTTTGTTTTTTTTTTACACGTTTGTTGCTTTTCAACGCTCGCCAACCACACGGAGGGGTAAACACCTTGCGCGTCGACCATTCACGCGCAGGTCAAGTACACGCGGAAGGTGACGGGATTGCCTGGCTAAAGAGAACAAGTTAGCCGACGTCTCTCGGCATCCTCCCACCAGCCCCCCCCGGGGGAATTCAGGCCGAGCACTTGAAGACCCCCCCCCCCCCAAAAAAAGCGGCGCCGCTCCTCCTCCTGCGAATCGGATGCTACGTTATAGCCCATGGGATCACTTAACAGACAGTGCGAGCACAAGCTGTGTAGTGTGCTGCCGGAGCAGGCACTATAATGACCTCAACTCCCCTCCGAGAAAACATCCTTGAAGTAAAGCAACGCTGATGCTCTGGGGCCGAGGTAGAGATCTCCAGTCCCAGAAGAGACGGAGGAGGAGGCGGCGGCGGCGGCGGCGAGACCTGCTCGGCGAAGGGGAGCGTCGGAAAAGAGGGAAGGGCGGGCAGGAGGGAGGGAGGGGGAGCCTCGCGGGCTGATGAGTCACTTTGAGGCAGATCTGAGAACAGCGAGAATGGCTGCGAGGAGCCGGAGGAATTTTTCCAGCCCCACGCTCTTAAACCTGACAAGCCTCGGCGAGGAGGCTCCGCGGGACTTCCTCAGCCATATTAAAAATGACAATGAATAAATAATTTGGACTTCAGGTCGCATTTACTCAGGTCGCTCTCCTTGGACGGGGTGGCGTGTTTGGGGGGGCGGGGGAGGGGGCGGCTCCATAAAAAAAAGTTTTTTTTTTGTTTTTTTTTGTTAGCAGGGCTGGACCGGTGACAACTCGCAGAGGATTATCGTCCCTCCGCTCGCGCAGATAGCGGCGGTGGGAAGATTCCGCCGGGAGTTCAAAATGCCACACGGCAGAAAATGAAAAGACCTTCCGTGGGGGTCTTATCTGTCTGCGGCGTTAGAAATTACTTTCTTTTTTTTATATATCGTAGGAGGCTGAAGACACTGATGAACTAAACGCGGAGCATTAGGTCTCCTCTAAGCAGAGCAAAAAGATTACCTCACTCCATTATACAGTAATTTGAAAGTGAGGTAAAGGTTAATGATGAAAGGAGGGTTGGGGGGCTGCCCGCGGCCAAAGGTGCCATGCTGCCAGGCGAGGGATTAAACACAATTGTTTTACCGAAATGAGTCGACGCTTGGCGGACAGTTCGGACGTCGGTCGCGCCGGAGAAATTAGATCCACGTTGCAAATTTCGGTCCTCCCCTGTCATTTCTGTGGACCCTGTCATTACCGGGCAGCGTAGTGAGGAAAAAAAGACATTAAAGCGAACGGTGTTGTTTTTTTTAAGCTACAAATAATGGTTTCCCGGTTTGTTTTTGTGGATCTCTGGGTAGCAGCAGGGAGAGTGTGACCCCCAACCCACCGCTGCCAACACAGTGCGACCTGCTGACCTGGTATAGCACTGCATCATTTTGGTTGCCTGCCCAGCACCCTCTCATGGGAACAAGGTTACCGTGTCTTCTCTTTCCTGTCTCTTCTGATAACATCCTACAAACGGGGCAGAGGCTAGCGAGCAGGCGAGAACTGTTGATGTTGTTGTGTAAAGTGTTGATGCAACGTGACGTGTTGCTCTCACGGGAGGGTGCCGGGGCACACTACCAAAATTATGTCGCTCCTAAATCAGGCCAGGCAGGCCACTGTGTCAGTGGCAGGGGTGCCATTGGACATATTACGAGTCGAAAACAAACAAACAAAAAATTCAAAATGTCCTGAAAGTTTCAAATTAGGGCTGAAAACTGCAAAGTCTCCATTTAATTTCATATCTTTAAAGGTCCAGCGTGTAAAATTTGGCTTGATTTATGGTTACCATATATAAAATATTATGATAATATGAATATTAATAATATTATATATTATATAAAAGCTTAACAATCTGCCTATAAATTCATTAATAAAAGTATATACTAGCAGTACGATAAAAGCAATTTGGTTTCCCTGCCCTTAGGTTCTCATTTATATGAGAATATAAGTGGAGCAACAAGGGTCTTGCTCAAAGCTAGCTGCCAATTTGCGCCCCCATTTTTTAAGGAAGCCCACCTGACAGTGGCCTAAATTACGAAACATGCTGTCAGGTGGGCTTCCTTAAATACCAGGCTTCTGTAAAACAAAAAAAATGTACATGTCGGACCTTTAACTGCAATTTGTTATGCGTAGGTGTTTGGTCTTGAATTTCAAATGCAAACATTGACCTTTTTTTACACGGAATTGAGAGAAACCGTGTATGTGCGTGTTTGTCTTTCATGCACTGCTATGATGCTAACACTTGAAGTTGTCTTGTTTCGCTAATCGCCATGATGCCTTTTTCCTCTGATGTTCTTATGTCAGTGCAGAAGATGAGGGGAAGGGGAAAGGGGGCAGCTCTTACATGACAGACACACTGCTGCTGTCGCCTTTACCTTGTCTGTCTATCTTAGAGACGCAGCATCTCGTCTTCATTCCGCCCACCTCCGTTTCATCCGCCACTGCTGCCACGTGTCTCTTCAATTGAGAGACACATGAAGGAGAAAAAAATTGAAACATCTAAGTGCCCGGTTTATAAACATCCTTTTTTTTTAATTGTTCCTTCTTATTTTAACATTGCTCTTTTGCGCATCAGTTTTTATGGATGCTGCAACTTCTCCAACACCTTCAGGTGCAAAAAAAAATAAAACTTTCACTTTGTGTTCTTTCAAGTATCCCCCCCCACCCCCCACCCCCCTTTCAAATTCTCAAGGTTTCCAACCAAGCTGTTTTTCACGCCTAATCAAAATTCCACACAAAGCCCAGCCTCATTTTGTACTGATTAAAAGAAAAAAGGGGATGGATCTCGAGCAGACGCAGTGATTGAAGGAAACTTCTGCTCTGCAGGCAGGCAAGGGTCAAAAAATTAAAATGAATATGGTTTTATTAATCAGTTGGCACAGGCAGCGTTTCAAAGAATGTAACAAAGTACAGGGAATTAAGAGAGTGACACAATGCATAGAACCGGCAGCAGTCGTACCCCCAAAACAGGTCAAGCCAGTGAGAGCGACGCAAAGAAAAAGTTGAAAAAGACGGACACGATAAAGCAGCAAGAAAGAAAACATTTTCTCCACACTCTGACTTTCTGAACGTGATTGTCTTATAGTCAAGGCCAGACCGCCAAACAACGCAAGAGGCCTGGGTTGCCATGGCAACACTGTACGGCAAGAAAGAAAGTTGGTTTTGCGCTAACTCTACGTTGGATACAATCACCAGGATTTGTTACACTGAATCGTTGTTGGGGTTTTTTTTTTTTTCGTTTTTTTTTCTAAACAACTCAGAGAAGGACAAAAGTGTGTGTGTGTGTGTTTCTTTGAGGCCAGCGTGTTCACAAAGCGGTGCCAAAATACACTTTAACAGCGCGAGTCAACCTGAACCTTGAGCTGGAACGAGAGAGAGAGAGAGAGAGAGAGAGAGAGAGAGAGAGAGAGAGAGAGAGAGAGAGAGGAGCTTGGCAAAGTGGAAACAATGGAGCCGATGCGGCCTGACGTGCGCTAAGATCCTGTTAACACAGCCCGTTTTAAAAGTGAAAAGTCACGCTGTGTATGTAGCAAACGTCCACTTTGGCTAAGAAAAAAAAAAAGAAAAGAAAAAAAGAAAAAAAAAAGGGTTGTCTGGATGTAGAGGATCCCTGCCGCATGGGCTGCGTCTCCACCGACTTTCATTATCACGGCCGCTCAGAGTTCCTGCAAGATGCAATTCTCTCAACTCTAACAAGCAGGCTGCTGACCCGTCAATCACACCAGAGAGAGGATGCCCAGGGCAGGATTGTGTGTCTGTCTAGTACTTTTCTGTCTGCACAATGAAACGTGTCTGGACTCATAAGTTTGACCTGGAAAATTACGGGCTTTAAAATAATCATAAAACAAATAGCTCAATTATTTAAACTCATCAATTGTTGAAACAATGCACCGATGAAGTTAGCGGGGGGTGGGAGGGGGGGAGTCAGTCGCCCCCACTGTCGGGGGCTCGCCTCAAGGTCAAGTTCAACACCTTTCTCTCCTTCCGGACGGCATATCATTGACTTTCCCTTGCTTACACATCACGGCAAACCCTGCTGAATAAGTAATTATATCGCATTAGACAATCTTACCTCGTGGTAATGCAGGCATATAAGGTGAGTAAATATCCCCCAGTGGACAAGAACATTATTATGTGCAGGCATGTGCTTAAGAAATAGCGAGCATCAGCAAATGCCTCATATTTTATTCAGCAGCAAATTGCTGCTAAACTGGAATGACCAGCGTGGGTTAATGGAAGCATGAGTCAAATGAAGCAATTTTACTCGTCGAAGAAAAGAAAAGAGCGCGTGGCATGTTTTGGTTAACACGTCATTTACATTCGCTGACAGGGATCAGAAGGAGGAAAAAAAAAAAAAAAAAAAAGAGCCGCAGTTAGCATCTAATGAAGAGGATAAAACAAAGGTGTGCTTTGCATTTTGGCAGCTCATTAAAAGGGAAAGTAGTAGCAGTCCCACACTGTTTGACAGCAGCAATTTTCCTGCCATCATCACGCCGGCACGAGATTTACTCCGACTCTATTACTCATTGTTTTGTAGCCATCGTTCTAGTTCCCCCGACTGTTAAAACGGGCCTTAATGCGGCCATTCTTCCCGCTCTTATCTCGCCGTCCGCAGCTCTTAGCCGTTTTAATTGTTAAAAATCTCGAAAAATAAAAGGGGCCATTCTTCAGGTAGTTGCTGGCTGGCGAAATCCTCTTTAGCCCGAAGACAAAAACGCGGCCATAATCTTCGAGATCCGGACAACACAAAGCTGGGGAACCATTGTGGCGCTGACTCGTGGCGCTGAATGGCTGCGTCGCCGCACTTCTCCCCACCTGACTTCACTCTCATCTAATCCGTAATTAACTTTAGCATTTTTATTAGCCAGCCACGTCACCTCATAATCGTCAGATATTTGTTTGAATAAGTAAACAAGCTTTTTCGGGGACAGTTCGATGCCAAACGGACTTCTTTTTAATTTTTTTAAAAAAAAAAATTTTCTTATTTTCTTTATCTTAGCCTGACACGACTCTGGATTTAACAATAAAGAAATGAAAATAAAAAAAAAACACTCAAAAAAGATACAAGAGTACAAGAAAACACTCTGAAAAGGATACAAAAGTAAAACAAACAAAAAACACTCTCAAGGGAGGAAAACTACAAAAAAAAAAAAAAACCCACAAAATACTCTCAAGGAGGATCAAAAGGGAAAGAAGAAACTCTCAAGTGGAGGAAAAAAACAACCTTTTCACTGTTTTTCAAACCTTTTGGCAATAATCAACCGTGCAAACGTGACCTGGAAGGACAAAAACAAGACAAACTGACTGACATGAGACATATGTATATATATATATGTATATATATATATGTATATATATATATATATATATATATATATATATATATATATATATATATATATATATATATATGTATACATATATATATATACATATGTCTCGTACGTGTGAGGAGCATAATCTCACTGAAACATCCAGTTGTGCACGTGGAGACTCAAGAGTGGCAATGCCAATGCCCTAAAACTCCCACACCCCCCAATCACTGTAGGTGTTCAACAGGTGGCCGCTAATTTGTGGCTGTCCGGCACAGCTGTGGGTTCGACGGGACGACCTCTTAAGCTTTTTGCAGCCAAGCCGAGAGGCGCAGAAAAATAACCGAAGTCTGCCTCTTATTATCTCTCCCACACACACACACACACACACACAAACTCGCCCTTCCTGCTGGATGACTATTTCATTCTTCGTCTACTTCTCAAAAGCTGTGAACAGAATGAGCCAGCTTCCCAGCCTTCGCGGCTGTCTTACGACAGGAGAATTCTGTAAGGCAAACAAAAAAAAAAAAAAAAGACGTCCTTCCCTACTGCACTTGGCAGTTGTGTTGACGGTCCAGCGGAAAAAGCAGCGCTCATTTAGACAGCCCAATGAGTCCATACAGAATGAGCTGGATCGTGCACTTGTCTCGATCAATTACTGAAATATCAGTAAGATGAGCATCAGCATCATCTTGCACACACACACACACACACACACACACACAAACACGTGCTGCAGTAAAGAATCCCTGAGCCTTCCAAGTTTGTTTAGTCAGTGGAGCCATCCAGATGTGTGCTTGGCTCGGGTCTTTGGGTTTTTAAGTATTGCCAAAGAGATGGCACTGGGACAAAACAAACACAGAGGGAGAAGGAGCCAGATTCACTTTTTCCCCCTCCTTCCTTTTTAATGACCAGTATCCTACTGCAGAAGTACAAAAATATGCCCTCAAATTACCATATTTTCTTTCTCTTTTCCCATCTCTGCACCGCAACTAGTCAGCCGAGCGAAAGCCAAAGTTAACTGTCGAATAACGATGCCTGTAAACTGAACAATACAACAATTGTTCCTGGAGCCGTTCAGCCCGGAGAGGGTGAGATATCAACCCCGTGCAATTCCAGAACGCCTGACGGCGCCGGCACGATAAGGGAGGCTTCGCTGCAATTGCAGGTGACACAGAACCGTCCGGCTCTATTCACGTCTGTTTGGAATCAAAAAATGGTGTCAGACAGGATATGACAACGTCAATCCAACACACATTGCAGTTCCTGATTCGGCCACTCACGTCACGCAATTCAATTTCCCTCAAAAGTCGGATTATGGGCGCGAGGAGCCTGTCAGTGCGAGTTCCAGAGACGTTCGAGACGCACTGGTGCCCAGGAGTCGGCCGTCTGTGCCGCCTGGCGGCAGCGAGCGACATGGTGCGTGGGGTGGATGCGTTGGACGTCGCGCACAACCCAGCTTCCAGCTACAGACGCGACAAAAGAAACAACGCGTCCATCCACGGTACGGACTTGACCTCGCGACAAAAAAAAGAAAATGTGCGAAAATCGAAAAAAAAAACAAAAAAAAAAACGATTCATCTATAACGTCCGTCTGCTTGGAGACAAGACAAACACCAGGTGTACTTTGTGGGACGCGGACGTCACGACGGACCCCAAGACTTTGCAAATCGATGTTCAGCCAAATTGCTTTAGGTCCCGCTACTGTTTACTCACCGGAACTGGATTCTTCAGCAGGGGCGACGTTCAATAGAGATGCGGCAGGCTGCGACGCGCAGTTCAAGTTCTTGCGATGGCACAGTGGCAGCTAGCTGGCGGACAATGACGCTACATTGTGTACTGGCACTTTCATGCAATTTGACAGTCAGCAAAACAGAATGGATGCCACAATTGCTCTCATAAAAAAAAAAAAAAAAAAAAAAAAAATAGCTTTCAGGTCCAATTTGGGTGCCATAAAAAGTTTCCGTGGAATGTGTGTATAATTCACTCCTTTTTTTCGGGTCTCGTCCAAAAAAATTTCTTAACAAGCCGCGAACGCTCAGTTTAGTGGAAAACAAAAACATACACACAGGGGGGCACGGCGTTGTTACAGTGGAGGAAATATTTTTGGAAGCGGAGCCACAGTCACCTGCAGCTCAAGTTATCTCCAAACACATCCTCTCCTTCTTCACGGAAACGGAGTCGACTTTGATCGCGTGCCTCGCGGTTCTTGTCTGTTTCAAAGACCACCGGCTTAGTGTCTCCATACTGCAGACACTCTTATCAATCTCTCTGCGCCTCCGAAAGCCTCGTCTCAGGCCACGGCTGCAGCAGAGATTAAAACAAACAGCGAGACGGGTTTTTTTTTAAGAGGGAGCTCTCCGCGTGTTTTGGTAATGGCTCGGGCGTCTTTCTTGACAGACACGATTCCAAATCCGCCGTCCTAAATCCCTAAATGTGGAATTCAGCTTGTCTGTCTGCAGCCATGCATGCGAATTATCACCTGTCGTAGAGGTGTCCCGTTTTACCGGCGCAGGCGTGCAATTTGGAGACATCACACTCTGACAAATTAATCAATGCTCTCCTCTTGTGACAGAGATTTTACCGTCGTTGGCTTATGCCTCAGGCTAATTTATTCAAAGACAGTCCCTTGCTCATTTTCATCTCATAGCTCTTTTTTCTGGTGCAGGGTTTTTTTTTCTTTTTTTTCCCCCCGTGACTGGATCATGGGAAATTATTATCCAATGTGTCTACAGGATGTCAGATGATAAAATATTAGGCACCGAGGAGAATTTAGAAGAAAATCTATTAAAATTTGCAAATTCTTTTGATGATGCAAAGGAAAAAGTCTGGGAAGTGATTGTGTTCGGTTTGAATGAAAAAAAAAAAATTCTATTAACTTTAGAGTGTTTGGGGGAATTTTCATTTTGGATTTTTGACTGGATTATATATCAGAAATATTTGTATAGGATTGTATTTATCACAGCCAGACTGTTTTATCATATACACACATATATATATATATATATATATATATATATATATATATATATATATATATATATATATAAATATATATATATATATATATATATAAATATATATATATATATATATATTGCATTTTAATCGCAAGCCTTTTTGACCTTCCCATTCACCCGTAGTCAGGTCATCGAACAGTAGAGCTCCGTTTCGACACTGCATCCTGCTAACTGTGCTAGCCGTTTTTATTTTGTGCAAATCACAGAGTGAATGCTTTAAGAAACCACCGACAACAGTGGTCCTGAGTAGCCGCCCCACCAGAGGTTCCCGAATGACCAGTCTGGCCAGAGTATTGTTTTGTTTTGTCTTTTTGTAACCTCAAATGCAGCCTCGTTTATACTACACACTGACTGCTTCACTCACACCTCCACCCCTCGGATGTGATATACTGCCCGGGACAATACACAGACAGCCTAGTATGCTGCTGGGAGTGCAAATTTAAAATTTCACTGATTGATTCAAGCTTAAGACAGAAAATTTGCAAAGCGCGATTAATCACGGTTGGAAAAATTAATCGTTTGACAGCCCTGACATTTTATGTTTTTATATTTATCTGTGTGTGTGTATTTTAGCCTTTCCCTAACGTATACTACAACATTGTTTTCCAAAGGACCCAAAAAACACCAACGGAGTCTGAGGCAGGTCTGAGAAGGTTTTGCCGTGAGAAAAACCAGGTGAGGCTGGACAGCGCGGGATGAACGCATGGAGTGGGGGGAAAAAAAGCCTCTTAATGCCGGTGGTTGGCAGACTGATCGCTTCTATAGGAAGCAAAGGGATTAAAAGTCGAGAAGATAAGTCATTAGGACTAAGCAGCTGAGCGAGTTAATTCCATAGGCGGAACTTTGCGCAACAGAATAGTGATGGAGCAGCGGCTTAACTATCGCAGCAGACGATTTTGAGGCCATACCGAGGGCCTGATTCAGTGAGACCCGCCTGCTGCCACGTTTAGCACCGAATATGGCTGGTGGCTTGCCACTGCTATCTGCTTCGTATCGGGCTCTGATTCCCGAAGCACGCGGTGCCTAAGAATGTGACGGCGCAAATGCGCCCATCATGGTCGGCAGACGTGATTCATTTCCGCCCTCGTTGTCTCGGATTGCAATTGCCCCGGTAGGAAACGCAGCAGGTACGGAGGTGGCGGGCGAGAAAAATGAAGTTCTCTGGCGGCGAGCCCCCCACGTCCTAATGGATGAGGTGCAGATGCTCTCCTTAAAAACTGCAACCACGAGGCCGCGGTGTAACGCAGATTAATCACAGCCGGGATGCCATTTCAATCAGCGAGTGCTGCAGGCGTTTGGTAAACGAGACGGCGGCCACGTTTACACACACGCCAGGCTTTGTTTTCCGCCCTCATCCAGACCATTCCGAATGAGGATTTCACGTCAGCTGTTTGCATGTGACACCATCTATTCTGATGCTGCGCGTCACAGGGACTTTTTTTTTTTTTTCATCCGCGTGAATTGCGCAGATTAATCCAAACGTCGCCTCAGTGCCCTGACGTGTTAACTACTTCGAGTTTCGCGTGCGGTAACGTTAAAGTCGTTCAATACCTCTGCAGTGCACTCCGGTGTGGCAGGCAGTTCTGTTCCGCCTGGAAAACCACCGTGTTTGCAGGTGTGAAGGAGCATAACGTGCGATTTTCGTCAAGGCTGCAATCACACAACATTCGATTGCGCCAGTTGCATGGTAGATTAGAATCTTTTGAGCCCTGAAACCATTTTAAATTCCATTTGCAATGTGAATGAGGGGTTTACATAGAGCATTTTTATTCGGTTCGGACATGTAGATGTATTCTAATTGCAATATATGGCTTCACGGGAAACCCAGCTATTGCTGTGATATGAAGAGGAGGACGACAGAGAGAGAGAGGAAGCCATTATTTACTATTCTGTTGTCTTGTAAACTCAGCATTCCTGGCATTGTAGGGTCTTTGTCTCTGCTTCCACGTCAGCAGGAAGTCTGGCCGTGCGGTGACAGATTGCCACCAACTCCGGGGAGACGCCACCAGTTTGCGAATGGTTAGAATGGCTTTGCTTTTTGCCACAGCAGTGTTCTCTATGAAAACCCTCATTGAAATGTGAGCAAAGCAGAGCGACACCGTTCGGGTTTGGCGGGCACAGTTTGAGACACGTGGCACTCTTATTGTGAGGGCTTTGAGAATTAGACAGGTACGTAATCTCTCGCTGGCTGCCACGCCACTCTTCAGTGAATCGAGTCCAGGAGGAAGAACGAACGGCGCTTTCATCCGTCCACCCTGGCGCTCAGTCAATGATGCTGGTAAAAAATTTTCACACGGAGCAAATCTCACATCGTGCTCTTCCTTTCAGCAGGCGGTACCTGACCTTCAACCCTGCTATTGTACACTTCTCAGCCACAATTCTAATGTCGAACTGGAACCAAAAGGAGTAATCAAACCCTTTTCCCTTGCTATTGGCACGGTCAAGGGAACAACTCATAAGGTTTGAATAATATCGCCGACGTGGTAAATCTCTATTAATAATACCACGATTATACGGTTTAAATCACACGTCTCGTCTCCATGTCACTCTTGAGTACGTCGAAACGAACGGTGCCAACAGTAATTGGTGTGTTTTGACAGATTCAAATAAATAGATTCTTCTCAAAATAATGAGTGAATAATTAGTCATAATTAACTACGTTAACAAGCGCTGATTTATTAACTGGTTTCTTTATGGCGGCTTCGTCAATGTTCAGCACATGCCAGGCTTTGTTGTAATGAGGCTGTCTGTCCCAATCAGCATCAAGCAATTCCTGAGCTGGTGGGGGGGAAGAAAAAAAAAGATAATGATGAAACTTTCACTCTTTCAGTGTGCTCTGTTGGCATTGTCTTTGATTAAGGCAGAGCTGTAACCCAGGACAGTCTCTCTATGGTCAACTGGTCCAGCGGCTACCTGCTGTAAAAAAAAAATAAATAAATAGATAAATAAATAAAAAATACCACAGTATACTCTGTAATGGTGCATTTTAACAGATAATAAAGATGCACTGGTCAAATACATTACAATTATCGATTTGGCTGATAACCAACATTTACCGATGCCAGTGAGGCCCGCAAATAAATAGCTTTGCTGGATAATCACATCTTTTCGATATTGGAAATTCCCAAAACATTTGATAAAGCTCTTTCATTATAAATATATATATATATAAATAGATTTTTTTATTATTATTTTTTTTTAATTAACTCTCTTATCAAGATACAGTGCCACCATAAAAAATATAAAATTAAACACACACACAACAAAATTTAGCAGCCAAATGAAGCATCAGTCCCAAACAATACACACTTTTCCTCACCGGTCAACTGGACTGCCCTTGACTGGTGGCAGATTTAATAAAGTTCAAGGTATGCAACTGATCGACACGCCACAACAGTGGAAATGTAAACCGGCGATTCAGAACACCGAGAGTGTAGTGTGGCTAAAACGGAACCTTATTTGTTTGTACATCTGTGCACGCTGGTTATACGAGGGAAGAAGTTGTAAAGAGCCTACTTCCTATTTTTGTGTAAATATAAAAATAAGCAGACAAAAGAACTCACACTCGCTAATAGAAATTGAACCAAAATAAGCAGGTCTACTCTTGTTCATTGAAAGAATTTTTCCTGGGCAGAAAGAAATAATCACCTTGACTGTCTGCGCTGGAATCTGACCTACAATTGAATACAAAACAAACCATTGTTTGCAGGCTTTTTAAGGCTTCACTTATACTTCTCTCAGTAGCTAATTTGCACTGAAGCTGTTGCCGCACTGTCTGAATATTTTTCTACAGTTGTATACTTTTTTCTTTTTTCTTTTATCATCTGCTTAGTCTCCTTTTAAGAGTGGCACATCTCTGATAGTGATGATTGTGCCTGCTAGACAACAACCTTGCAAATGTACAAACCCATTAGAGGAAATAAGAGAATACTTGGCAATGAGACTAAAAAACATTTTGTCAAAGACGCAGACAAGGACAGATTTGTTACGCAGGTTGCAGCTTCCTTGGTCGTTTTCAGAAAGAAGCCAACTAGCATTCAAGACAAAGAAGCGAGGCCCTCAGCTCCTTAGCATCCTTGACCATCATTAAAATATTGCCACGTTTTTTTTAGTTACATATGACTTGCAATGGGGCGACACGGTGGCGCAGTGGTTAGCGCTGCCGCCTCACAGCAAGAAGGTCGTGGGTTCGATTGCGGGACTGGGGCCTTTCTGTGTGGAGTTTGCATGTTCTCCCCGTGTCTGCGTGGGTTCTCTCCGGGTTCTCCGGCTTCCTCTCACACTCCAAAAACACGCATGTTAGGTCAATTGAACACTCTAAATTGTCCATAGGTGTGTATGTGAGTGTGAATGGTTGTTTGTCTCTATGCGATGAACTGGCGACTTGTCCAGGGTGTCACCCTGCCTTCGCCCTAAAACAGCTGGCATAGGCTCCAGCAGACCCCCGTGACCCTGAGCTCAGGAAGAATGAATGAATGAATGACTTGCAATGCAGGTGAATATCTCCCTTGTCTATAAAAACAAGGAATGTCCAAAACAACGTTGGGTTTATTTCTACGTATGAGAGAGGACGTCAATCTGAATGAATCCACTTTTTGTCCTGCCCACACATTCAGATTAAAATTGTAATTTTCCCCCTTTTGAAAAAAAAAAGTTGATTGTAAAACAATGTGTAAATCTTTGCATTTTATGATATAAAATTTTCATAAACAGGCATTTAAATAAACATGGCTTAAATAATGATTTAGGTAACTATTTATTGCAATTGTATTTTCCTGTTTTATTGCCTTGCCACTAAATAAAACTCGAATGCCACAACATTGCATTCTCAGACAGAGTGAAAACACAGCGATTGGAATGGGGACAGTGCAGCACGGTGTTTATTCCCGAGCAATACTACTCATTGCAGTCAGGTGCAGCTGGACAGTTTCCTTTTTTGTGGTCTCTTTTGTTCTATTGCCATAAATAACTGAGAAGTCAGATACATGCAAAACATGCTAATAAGCTGTAAGCCATATGCCGGATGTGGTCTCCCTCTGTAGCTAATTAAAAAGCCATCTTTTGATCTTACAATAGCTTGCTGCCAGCAATGGTAAACAAAGCAAGTGACAATGACATAGTAATGGATTAAAAAAAAACAAAAAAAACCCCACTGAAGACACAACTCTAATGGAGCTCTATTCTTAGCTTTTTTGCTTTTGTAATGTCTTTAGTTTATTTAACATTGTGTGTCACACTCCATAGACCTTATAGTGGTTGTTGTCAAAAGACACTGTTTTTTTTTTTTAATTGAGGCATTTAATAGGAACATCTTGCAAAGCGGAGGTCATTCTAGCAGGACACCCATGTGAATCAATAGCAATCAACACATTGCCCACCATGCACCTCTCGATTGACAGATGTCTATTTTCAGGTAAAGTTGCAGCATGATAGTGACTAAATGGGGGAAATGCTGCAGTTAGAAATAATTTAACAAGTTTCATCATTAAATGAAAAAGTATCAGACTTTTTCTTGCAGAATGTCTTATCGCCCTTGGTGGTTTCTTGTTCCTAGGTTTATACTACATTTAAATTCTTTCCTCAACCTCACAGGTAAGGGCACAAAAAAAATGGATTTTAAACTCAGTATTACATTTCACCTTGAAAATTCGTACTTAGTTCTTCTTTTTGCAAATTTGATTCTTGCAAAACAATTTTGAGGGAGAAATGCAATTCTGTTACCAAATTTAAAAAACTGAGAAAAAAGGACAGCTGACAGCAATCAGCATGAATTTCAAACAAAGCTAATTATCATATTTATTTATTTATTTAGCATTTAGCAAATATTCTGAAAGAAAATTATTTGGATTGATACTAGGTACAAGATGTGGATAAAGTAGTTAACAAAATAACGTTATTTAATTGAACTTTAAAAAACAATGAACGCGAATATTGTGATTGGCTTGTGACATATCCTATCAGCATTACTTCCTCCCTGTCGTTCGTTTTATGTCAGGTTGCCATGGAAACAGGAGCTGCGCCAAACAAACTTGTCGAACACCGGGTGACTCGACATAACTGGGTTCAACTCTACAACATATATGGACCCTCGCTGTAGCATTAATTAGACAAAAGGCTAACGTTGCAAGCCGAAATGTCCCATCAGGTGTTATGCTGAGTTCTGCCAGCTCTCCTCGGTGACACTCGCGGGGTCGCGCGCAGAGGGAAAAACGGAGCCTACCAAATGGTCGGACCATTTTCTCTTGGATTTACTGGTAACATCACCGACTAAGTTGGTCTTTTGCGGTTTTAGGAATAACGATATAAATAGAAATCAACAATTTATTCATAAGTTTGTAACTACCCTTTCCCAATAAATATGTTAAGCACGCTATATGAAATATTTCCTCACAACACGTTAAGTTAAAATGTCAAAAATGTTTGACTTGGTAAACGTCACACAGTAGGCTATATCATTTTCGGAGCCAGAAGAGCGCCGCAATTCGAGTGATGAGCCCATTTAGTTAGTAACTACTTCTCCGGGAATGAAGGATGAAGTGTTGCTGTGTTATTTATTTATTTGTATCACCATTAAAATATATTAATCTTAATCTGTTTTAATACTGTCGCATTAGCATACAATCTTAGCTAACTCGTCGTTTGAACCTATAGCATCGAAAACAAAAGTGTAGGTCTTAAAGTTAAACAAAAAACAAAACAAAAAAAACTCTATTTACAATATCAGAGCGCAAACACTTACTTACGCTCTCAATTCCAAGAAAAAAGTCAACAGCATTACTTTAAAGTCAGAATAATAAGCATGGTTTTTAAATGTGCATATAGGAAAAACATAATTGAACCCACGTTTTGAAGTCGGTTCCGGCTCGGGGGGGGGTGGTGGCGGTAGAAGCACCTCATGGCAGGTGCGCCAAACCCGGCGTAACACCTGCAGGATACCGCGACTCCTGACGGCGTTCCTTCTTTCTCCGGGTGACGGAACATGTCTTCCAGTCGTTTTCAGGTACCTCGGGCCTCTTCCGCTAATCTACCGTGTTCTCTTTGGGTAGCCGGGCCAAAACTGTGGTGAACTCCCATCATTGTTGTTCTGCCAGGGCGGGCCCGTGGTCGAGCTGCTCAGCGGGCAGGGGAAGGACCCGGTAGCCAGGTGGAAGCTGTCCGGAGGGCCCGCAGCCATACAGAAGGTGAGTGAGCTTCACAGCTGCTCAGCTGCTGGCGACGGCGGCACACTATTACGAATGGGGGCACTCGTTGTCTAATTCAGTCACAGACTTTACGTCACGGTGAACGTCCGCATAGAGAGGGCTCTGTGTTCAATTCAAGAATGCGTATATAAAATATAACTCTTGAAGGGTCACGAGAGCTGACGCTACCTTCTTGTAGCTTTTTTTTTTTTTTTTTTTTTTTTTGCACATTTTTTTTACACTGCTGTGTAAATATTTCCAGAAATTGCTGAAACGACTGGAAAGTCGAAGTGTCACAACTTTTAATATGTGTAAAAAAATATATATATATTCAAAAATATGCCTAAAATTAATCCCTTTCCTTGGTTGAGTAGTCTTTGATTTAAAAAGAGCTGGACTGTATTTCAGACTCAATCCGTTTTACGGTTGACAAGTACTTACCATGAACCTTGTTTTTCATTTTTTTCTTATTTCTCCAGGAGTACGATAAAGAGGTGAAAGGATTTGTTTACTGTCTGGAGGGCAGCAGCCAGACGGTGAAGATGCAAACGCCAGACAGCTCTAAGGTGTCTCGTAAGTTGCCTTCCATTCTTGAACCCATTCGTAAACTTTTTCAAATTTTGTTGACGCACGACTGCGCCTCTTTGTTTTGTTGTTTGCACGCACCGCCGCCTGCAGTTGGGCTCCTCCACAGCTTCGTGGTCCTTCAAGTTAACATTCCTCGGAGCAAAGATTTCTCCATTGAGATTATGTAAGTACAACATGTTTTTTTTTTTTTTTTTTTAACAAATTCTTTCCCCCCCATTGTTACTCAGAAAGCGAACTAAAAAAAAAGCATATGTGAAAGACACTGTAGCTCTGCTGAAAAGTTGAGAACAGACCCTACTTAGTGTTGCTTCCAAAAATTATTTGATGTAACTATGTTTAATATAAATGTTTAATAAACCAAATCACATAACGCCCCATTTGATCTAAAATTCACTTTACCAGTGTTTCTAAGTCAGTCTGTGAACTTCCCAGAGAGGATAAAAGTCAAATGCGCGCACACAAAAAGCTGCCGTGGAAATCAACATGTTGTGGCGTCGCAAAGGGCAACGCTGTCTCACTGATAGGTTAGTGACAACACCCAATGCCAGGGGTTCAGTCCTCCCCCTAAAGCCACTTTGAGGCAGGCCATGCTTGGGTGCCATGTGCGCCCCCCGTTCCTCCTCCCAAGTCATTGTTTATGTGGAATTACACCCACTTTCAGTCTTTCAACTTGGGCGTTTTGCCCTGTGACATCACTTCAGCACGTCCAATAGGAGGGAGTCTGTAAGGTCATAAGAAAATGGAGGAACATTTTCTATTGCCCTTGCGTTGACCACGTCCCCGGTGTGTTTGGCCCACGTTTAAGGTCCTAGTGAGGTGCTTACGGAGGCACGGGTCTGGAAACAACATTTCAGCAGTGTGGGCTCACAAGGCGTGTTTAAAAAGAAATAGCAATAGACCTGAAAAGGAAGCAGCCGTGCACATGAAAAACACTGCATTTCATCTGAAAATGGCCTAAAACCACCTCATGGCCACCTTGTTTTTGCTGTGAGCCTTTCTGGGTGAAAGATGCTAAAAGTCTTAAGACAACACTTCGGCTTATTAAACAAAGAAACAGAAAAAACAGACAGATACAGCACTGTCAGTGCCAAAAAGCCTGGTTGTCCATACTGACTATGACAGTATTTGTTTGTTTGTATCTGATATTTTCACTGTTAAACCATACCAGACAAACAAATGATGGTGTCCTGCTGAACACTTCCCCATTAACACCAAGCTACATTGAAATAACCCAGTTAACAACTAATTCCCCACCAAAAAAAAAACCCATTCAGTTCTTTTGGCAGAAAGAAAGCTTTTCTGTTGTTCAATATAGTTTTGGCCAATAAAAAATAGTTTATTCATGTCTAAAGTCTGTTTTACACATTGTCAGTGAATTTGAAAACAACCGTTACAGTAAGCAGGGCACTTTGCTATGAGAGGTTTATTTATTTATTTTTTTTTCAATGCCTTCAGTCAATCCTTTTATATGCATTTGACCGGTATGCAATTAGCTACACACCAAAATAGTGCATTTCCTGTGAATGTCAAGCAAATTTGAACCAATTATTGAGGCAGTGAAAAGTGTAATAGTGTCACAGGACGATGCTACGACGCTACAAAAGATTTCAGGAAAACTGGTTTCCATTAACCGTTTTGGGCATTAGCATCGAACATACCAACTTTATTGCCACTTAGAGGAAGTTACTTCGAATGATGCTGCTTCCATAAAACCCCTAATGCAATATTCTTCTTAATGCACACTAAAAGGCTTAATGGAAAGGCCGGAACTTCTTGGTGACTTCGCATCACGCTGGTAAACGCCGTTTTGTTTGTCTCCCTACAGGGTAACAGACTCAGAGCACCTCAAAAGGAGGCTTCACTTCTCAACAGTGCACAAAGAACTTTCTGTCAATCTTCTGCATGCAAAGATACCTTTTGTCAGTGTGAAGCGAAACAGTGTGAGTATTTTGCCCATTCCCTGAGTTCTGTCACCGCTTCTGCTTTCGTATTCTTCCGAGCGGCCGTTCTCACGATCCTGGGATCAGAGTTAGACCTTGTGAGCACAAAACCCACGCTGTTTCTGTGTGTCTCAGTGGTCCACCCTGCTCATAGACCTTGTGTCTTTCACCGGTGAGCTCTTCAAAGGCTTCTTGAAGCTGGATGTCATCACTTTGTTTGCGAGCTGTAAAGTCAGAAGAATCTTCACCATGAAAGCAGACTCAACAAGAATCCCTGACGATGGTACTGGAGAGTCCTCGCATTCAGCAGTCAGCAGTTAAACACTAGTTTCTCTCTTTTTTTAAATTCATTATTTTTTTTCCCCTCTTAACCTCCACCCATGTGACATTGGTAACACTTTTATCAAGTATGTACTTTTAGTTTGTATGCTCCCCCACTGATACCTTTTTTAGTTACTCGATTTGTCAGCACATGTATTATGCGTTTGATGATTGCGTACGCATACATTATAAATGATGGATGGATGGAAGTCATGGCAGACAAAGCCTAATGCATCATTTATAAAGTATGAATACACAATCAATAGACACGCGCCGTATATGTGTCGAAAAATAAAGTCACAAAAAAAAATGTACAACTGCTTCAAGTGTGCACTTATATAAGGGGTTACATGATGTCACGTTTGAAACCCCCCTTGCATTAATCCCACTGCTCTTGCCATCTTTTTTTATAACACACTCTCTCTCTCTCTCTCTCTCTCTCTCCCCATCTCTCTCTCTTTCTCTCTTTCTCACTTTTTACCTATGTTTTCTATGCCAGTGCTCATTGAATGGTTCTCACACGTTTCTCTCTTGAATTTAGATTTGTCCCTGGACGGTGAAAATTTAATGGACTTGATCCCTCGCAGTTGCAAGTTCCCACTGGATGTGGTCCATTACACGCAGGTGTTGAGCATGGAGAGTTTGCAGAAGGAAGGCGTAATATCTGAGCCGTTCAGGCCTGACTCCGGTAGGCAACCAATCACAGGAGTTTGACAGGAGAAAAACTCTTCTAAGTCTTTAAAAACCTTTCCCTCGCCAGAATTCTGAGTTGCTGTGCAGAAAGTTTAATGATACTATCTGTTAAATGATGCTTTCAGGGCTTATATTTTAGAATCTGTCACCTGAAATTGTGTAAAAAAAAATATCACTTGTTGCCGCACTAACTTACACATTCAGGGCCCCAATTCTAAAATCAAATGAATTGTACATTCGGAGTAATGTTCTGATTTTGGGCATATTTTGGTGCAGTGTTTGTATTATTTTGTGAAAATCAGCCAAAAAAAAAAAAGAAGCAGACAGAAAATGTTTTATGGACATATATCTATTGCATGGGTCCCTTTTTTTTAATGGTCCAATACTTCACCTACTTTTTATATGCAGGGAAAATGCAACATAGCATGGTATTAACAAAACTGTAAACACTTTGTGTGCAGCCCTTTAAAAAGACACCAAGAACTCCACCACTGAACAAAAGATCTCGGGAACTCATTACGAACATTAGGGCACAACCTCACCTCTGCTGATGTGTTGGAAGCACTGCGAAACGAACGTTGTGCTGTGCCAAAAGCCACGTTGAATACATAGCGTGTGTATTTTTAAAAATGTTGTCGACATCGAGCCGATTTGATCCTCTGTGTGTGAACTCTGGTTTGCATCGGGCGAGTTGCGGACGTTTCACGCACAAATCACCGGTAGTTTGCAAAGTCAGATTTTACACTTTAGATAATTGTCACATTCTGGTTAAAAATTGACATGTCGCTCACTTTTGTCTTTCCCTTATTCCTCATATACTATCAGAAATACTGTTATGAACTTTTTTTTAAAAAAAAAAAAACAGTGTGCAGATTGTTTTAACATTTTTATGAAACCAGTAATATTTGTGCGCGTGCTGAAAAATGTTTCTGTCAAGGGAGTAATTTATACATAAATCAATGCGTTTGCAAGTTATTCAGCGTCTGAATAATTTATTCATTGTGAGACTGTTCTGACCCCATACATTTAGTGTGGGCAGGTGTTAGGGGCCAGTATCGACGTCTGCATTATCCGCCCAGTTTTGCATATAAAACAGTCACTTTACAGGCCGGTGAACAGCTTTCTCTAGCACGCGGTGATCATTGTGGTGTTTTTGCGCCATGAAACTCCTCTTATCCTCATTTGTGTGTTGCTGTGCACCCCATCTATTCACAAAGAGCTGTAATTATCCACTCATATGAAAGACATGCACGGCTAATCCAGCCCTGACGCCTCTGTGGCCCTTTCTTTTTTTTTTTTTTTTTTTAATCACCGCTTATTTATTTGTCCTGACAGCTGTCCAAAATCATGTCGAGTCAAACAGCGATGCCCATAAAAGAGTAGTAAACACGCACGGGGAAAATAGCTTTTCCCAATTAGCTCCTGCATTATTAGCATAACGTTTACAATCATAATTAAAAGGATTGTTATTAAAGTGGGCACACAATTTAACTGTGACAGAGTTGCTTAGCGAATGTTGTTACTTCTGCACCTGATCTGTCAGAAACTATTAAAAACTAGGCCGCCGCCAGTCGCGCCGCGGCGACAGCCACTGATTAGCTGACATTCTGTGGAAGCGTTTTTTCATTTCTTTTTCTCACCCCAGAAAGTCAGTCCATTGAAAGGCTCGGAAAAATCAATGCCGAAAATTATTTTAATTCCTCCAATTGTGTTTATTGTCTGCGGCGCGCAATTTGTGTGTGCCGGCGGACGAGGGTGCACAAAGGGCTTTGCTTGCTCCTTCACCTGGGCCATTTTGTTCCCGCAGAATGTGCCACATTAGAGGGTCATCTTTTTCATCGCTCGCAGTCCGCCGCTCCGTCTGCATCATCCTCGCCGTCGAGCGCGCTCCGCACAATGGAAGTGTCTGCTCTCTGCTCCGATGAGGATCAGAGAGGAAGCGCGTTTTACTCCCAGCGTCAGCCGCGGCCGCTCCTAATGAGTCATGAGGCTCGGATGAAGCAGGGTCAGGCTGAAGCACTTGCGCGATTCCTTCTTTTATTTTATTCATTTTTTTTTCCCCTGTCATTTATTTGATGAAAGAAGAGTCTAAGGTGGATTCAGCCGAGGCCTGTTTAATGAATAAAACCAGGTGCGGAACACCATTAGCGCACAGCTTCGCTCGGGCCGGTGGGGTCGTGCCGCAGCCCATTTTCACCAGTTCATTACAGTGCTGACATGCGCACGCGGCACTGATACCGCTGGACCGTGGAGTTGCCACCTCTCCCTAACTTGCATGTTTTTTAAACTGTGGGAGGAAGGCGGTAAACCCGGACAGGGTCTTCTCAGGCATGGGAATAATAGCATGCACACTGCAGAACAGAAAGCCTTGTAACCCTGAACCTTCTTGCTGTGCCGCAACAGTGCCGCTGCTGCCCCAGTGTGAAATAAGTTCACATTTTAATCGACTGTAAAAGAAAAAAAAAAAAAAAAAAGAAAGTGAAAAGATGCAATGAAAATGAGCTCTTTGGCAAAGCCGCCCTCCTCGTCAAACACATTCAGGACATCTTCATTGACCCACGTAACAAGTTTATCAATAGCGGCGTAAATATGACTAGGCTGCCTTTGGGATACCTAAAGGCATATGTGCAATATACTGTATAACCCAGTTATGTTGAGGAAGTGTTAGTGTAAGCTGATCAGATAGATGTGACAACCGTGCCTGTGAGGCAATAAGTAGATTTCAGTTGCATGAATAACTTCCAATCATATATTTGCATATACATATATTATGTATCTGAACTGACTGATCATTTATGTATCTGTATTCTCGTCTTTTATCGACAGTGTGTGTGCGACCTAATGACGTGTCGCTGTGATTTGCACCCATTTACTCATTGTTTTTTTTTCCCCTGACTTCTTTTACACCTTTTAGCCCTGCACCTGCACCTGCACCAGTATGCTCTTTTAAATTAATTATTTTGGAAATTTCATCTCCGACAAGTAAAAAATACAACAACAACAACCAAGCGAACAAAAAAACTGTTTCAGTAATTCCCACTCCTATTACCCATGATGTGGGTGTATTGCCAGCTGTTTTTCAGCGCAGATTGTGAATTGTGCCCAAACAGCCCTGACACCAGGCAGCCTGTGTCAGGTTTCAGTGGAAACTCACGAGAAATGAAAACTCCTCTGCATTTTTGCTCTGTGGAAAAAAATAGACAATGGTTAGCAAGGATAAGCGCTTGTAAAGTGATTTGCACCTGTCCTCCACACCGTAACCAAATGCAAAATTCTGCCTCGAGCAGCCCCGGCTCTTACAATGTAATCACTAGGAACAAAAAAAAAAACAAAGAATGTAAAGTGAAAAAGCCGGGCTTGATTTATTCTGATGAAATCAGTGGTGTCCGCGCAACTCTACAATGTTCATTTCTTTTGTATGGTGCGTGGAAAACGAGCTGCAGTGAGCGAGTGAAATTTGCCCGCTCCCACTCTAAGGACCTCATCCCCAGTGCCGTCCTTCCCCTTCTGTTCCTTTCAGCTGTTCCTTTCAGGCGTGGCCGCAGCCAATCATCTGCCTCCATCTCACCCTCTCCTCTCTGCATCATCTTCTCTCAAACCAACTCGCTCCCCTGTCCTCTTTCACTGCATCCATAAATCTCTCTTGCTCTTCCTCTTGTCCCCACTGCCTGCCACTTCCAACCTCAGTATCCTTTTACTGATATATTCACTATCTCTCCTCTGCCCATGTCCGCATCATCTCGCTCCGACCTCTCCGGCTTTATCACCTACACATCTAACATGCCTTCACTCTGATGTTCTCACTCCTGATCCTATCCATCCTGTCCACTCCCATGGAGAAGGTCAACATTTTAATCTCTGCTCTTCCAGCTCTGTCTCCTGTGTTTTCCCTCAGTGCCGCTGTCTCCAAACGGCACAATATCGCCGTTGGCACTTGTAACCTTGAGGTGGAGGCCATTGGAAAGATACCTGGTAGACATCGGTAACGATCCCGGTGTTTTATTGGCGGATCCCTTCAGTGTTTCGATCCACTCAATGTCCAAAATGTCCCTATGTTTTTTTTTTTCTATGTTTTGTTGGGTATTGTCTTTGATAGTGCTCGGCAAAGGTCCAATGTGTAATATTTGGTTTTATTTAGGATTTTCAATTGAAAAGCTTAATATACTGCCCATGAATACATTAACACAGGTGTACACTCCCAGTACGATAAAACTAATTTGCTTTTCCTACCCATAGAACGGTTCCTATTTGTATATAACAAAGGGTCTTGCTCCCAATTAGCTGCCATCTTGCACCCCCATATTTCTAAGGAAGCCAGGGAGGGACAATCCAGCTCGCCTGACAGCGTGTTACGTGATTAGGGGGACTGCTAGCATCCTCAAATAAACCAACAAAGAAGGTGAACGAGGTACCAAGGATTGAGTGAGCGGGCCACCGTAGTTCACCGGCAAGCTCGGGAGAGGGAGGGTACGGAGTCCCAAAGGGGACATAAGTGAAAGAGCGCTGCAATGTCTCTAAATATTAACACTGGACCTTTAACTGGCAGTAACCTGGCGTGATTTGGAAATTTTGTCTTTTTTTCCATGTCGACGATGAACTAAATTTGAGAATAATCAGTGTTTTTTGTTATGTGTCGAACAGTTTACCAACCACTCTATCACCCAGTTATTTGTCTCGTGCTACGTGCTGCAGCTTTTATCAGAGGTTCAGGCACACACAGTGGTAGAAACTATCAAGGCCTTGTTAGCATTGCTGCTTGTAAACAAACCTGCCCCCAAGCTCCCCAACAAATCTTGTTTGTCAGTTGCCAATAGCAGGGACAGTCTTTCGAAGCTGACGGATTGTATATGCGCACACAGTTTAAGCTCTCGGGTTGTGGCATGACAATGGAAATGCATTGTAATTCATGGACTTGTACTCCGCCCCGCAAAGATTTTTCTTGAACCGGGCAAGCTGAATTTTATTACGGCCTTCAAGTGTTCCCTTTCACATCTGAGTTGCACGACTCAAGTTTAACTCTGTATTTTGTCCTCAAGATGGCCAATCGACATGACAGTTCACCCAACGTGACTTTTGAAGATGTCGGATTGCTGTGCCCTTTACACCGCGCAACTAGTTGTCGGTTAGAATTAGTGCAGCGTTAGTAAATCCTTCATTATCCATTTATAACATATGGTTCCTCCATTGATACACACTGATAAATATTTTATAAGCACTGGGTATGCTAACCCTGACCCTAATCCTAATACATAATGTATAAAATATGAATACACAATCAAAAAAAGACACGTAGGTTGTGCCTAAAAACTAATGAACAAAACCATTTAAACCTGCTAAAAGTGTGTACTTGGTAGCAGCGGCGGGATGGGTCACGCATGACAAGTGGGTCTGCTCTCCCAAACCAGTCCTGGACAGTAATACATCACTTCTGAGATAGGAACAAAATTCCAGCAGGTCGCAAGTTGTTTTGTGTCAGAGATGGATTTCAACAAGGTCTCAGAGTTGTTTGCTTCTTGCCCTCCGGTGGTACAACATGCATATGCATGCACGTATACACACATGAATAAATATACTCATATATTTGGCAACATTCTAACCTCTGATTTTTTTTTCTTTTTTTTTTTAAAGAAGTGCAAACAACAAAGGAGTGGCTACTGCTGTGTGGCAGCATGCCATGGTCATTTGTATGTGGTGGAAAGCAGCCATATTTATAGATGCATGTGGCAAGACTGAGTAAGGAGCTGATGCAAGTGTTAGCTGTGGGCTTTCATTTCTCATTCCTCTTAATGCACATTTACACCCTCATTGGCTGCCCAGGAGTGCAGTCCAGATATTTACGGGCGGATCTATTTTTTTTGCGCGTAAAAAATGTACCCAGCTGTCATCACTCACACAGACTGATGATGAAGCGGATCTACTAAGCAGGCACAATGAGGATTGAGTCTGTCGTTTGGGCAGACTAGCGCACGCAGCGCGTCGAGCGCGCAAAATATGATTTACCAAAGCATAAATGCGTGTGTGTTTGTGTGTGTATGTAGATAGCAGGCATTTTATGCCGCGTTTCATCCCCTCGTTGATGGGCTTGAATCCCTCTTGCCAGGGCGTTGATGTCGATCGTCAGTCCAGATACAGTGCAGACCAGCTGGCGATGGCGAATACAACACAGCTCTCACTTCCTGGGAGACTGGGTCACAATGCCGTGGCTGCAATTACCATTTTTCACTCGCACGTCACCCCGCTGCCCCCCCTCCATGGCCGAAACCAGTAGCGCACTCAAAATCCTCATTTAAATGCGCCGGCACCTGTTGTCGTGCCGGCTTTGTAGATCACCCCCGACACGCACACCAGTAGCGCCCGCAGTCTGTTTGCGTGTGCAATCGATTTTTGCGCTCGCTATCCGGGATCTTAGTAAATCAGGCCATTAGAGAGCTGGATATCTGGGAGGCCCGAGATGCATTGGCCCTGGCGCTTCCCTCTGAAAAGTTCACACGCACTGCGAGTGCTGAGACACCGGCGAGTTTTTCCCTCTGTGATGAGGCTCTTGTCGGGAAGCTCATTAGACCCGCCGGGGACTTGAAATTTGGGCTGAAGTCATGCGGTGCGAACCGGGCATAATGATAAAGGATACTCTGTCTTTTTGTCTACTAGGTAGTCCAAAGGTTCTGTAATGCTCTACTGTAAGGAACATTTAGCCAGATGATTTTCCAGCACTATAGTCAAACTCCCTATAATTGGCAAGTCGTGCCACTCAGTGGCCACTTTGGCAACAAAGCTTGGTCCAATGCTCTACTGTAAAGCACATTTAGCTAGATGACCGGTGTTTGTTATGTGGCAAAATTAATATTGTGTGGAGAATACAAAGCAATACATAGTATGGACCAGTAAATCGTCCAGGATCATACAACACCATCATTACGAAAATTGTGATTCCTTTGCAGTTTCTGAAGAATTTTCTCTGTCAAAAACAAGCTGCAATCAAAAAGGCAAACCCCACAACATCCAAAACACAGCTAGGTCCAAGAACTCCAAAGCTACGTCCAAGTTAGGTCCAAGAACTCCAAAGCTAGGTCCAAGTTAGGTCCAAGAACTCCAAAGCTAGGTTCAAGTTAGGTCCAAGAACTCCAAACCACCATTGAAATGAATAGGGACACGATCGCACCTGTGCTTTGACATGACAATGATAACACAAATATTTAAAGGATTGCTAGTTTGGTCAGCAGTCGCACGATACGGAATGGGGTTTTCTTGGAAACATCACACCTAAACATTAACGCCGGTGTTTGGTATGTGGCAAAATTAATATTGTGTGGAAAATACAAAGCAATACATAGTATGAACCAGTAAATTGTCTAGGATCATACAACACCATCATTACAAAAAATTGTGATTCCTTTGCAGCTTCTGAAGAATTTTCTCTGGCAAAAACAAGCTTCAATCGAAAAGGCAAACCCCACAACGTCCAAAACACAGCCTTGGGTTCCAGGGTTTCAGGGAGAAAAACTTCTGCAGTCTCAGACAGAGGGGATGGAACCGAAGCCGTGATCTCGAATAAAGTAAACACGGGGAAACGCATCACATGAATCTGTCTTACTGATCAATGCTGATAAATGAATGCAACAGATATGTTTTTTATTTTTAATGTTTTTTTTTGTATCCTTGCAGGCTTCGGCATTCAGCAGAAGGAGCAACAAAATGAACAGCGACGGTCAAACCGTTAGCAGCAAAAGTGAGGCTTTATCTCACATTCACATCCAAGGTAAAAAAAAACAACAACATTTTTTGGAAATTCAGAAATCTTTAATTCCCAACTTCGTTAACGTCCCTTCAGAGTGTCGCGATATATTTACTTTTGAACTGCAAATGCGTCGGTCGCGCTTCCTGCTCCGAGCCACTGTGCAACCCACCTCCTGCCACCTCAGCACTCTTGTTTCTGTTTATCCGTGGGTAATACATCAGACATAATCAGTGTCAGTCACTTGCCATTGATGCCCGCTCTCTTTGTTGCGGGGTCTTTATGCCACCGCCGCCGCATCTGCCTTTATGCTGAGCGCGAACGTGAAAGGCCCAACGAGCCGCGAGAATTTCCATCAGGCTCACGGAAGGTCAAGGATGTTCCGTAACAGAGCCGCTCTGCAAATGTCCACTTAAGGCTGCCGGCCTTAAGTGGAAATGGCGCGGACGGCAGCTGCCGTTCTTCAAAACACCTTCTATACGTTTGAGTGAGAGTGATTGGCACATGCAGAGAACTGTAGCTGCAAAATGCGTGGTACGTGAACTGTAATAATTTACCATGGCTCTGTTGCGCTTCATCAATGAGAGCAAAAAATGTCCGCAAAGTTTCCGTTTTGACACATTTACAGGACATAAAAAAATATTTTGTCTCATCAAATACGCATTCACGTCCTATTTGCCAAAAAATACAATTCTGAAGCACATAAAGGCATCAAAAGCAAATTTCACTAACTGGAGTTTTTGAATGATGTTCCCTTAGAAACCCAACGGTGATGGGGCTTTTTAAGATATTATTTTGATAGTTATCACAGATTGATATTTGCAGTGATTGAAAACCGAGGTAGAGAACCGTAATGACACTTAATGCACTTCCCTTTTTGGAAAGTCTTCGCAAGATTGTCGCAAATTACGTGTGTGGTTATTATGGCTATTATATCAAGTGAGTTTAGGTGGGTAGTTGCTCGAAAAAAAATTACCATGTGATTGAAATGTGCACACATAAAGCCAGTGTATACAGTACACGCCTGCGGTTACAATAATATACACAGAGCCGCCCAACTGAAAAATTGAACTTTTACATCTGTTGGCTGTTAAATCATGTGTTCGAGTTCTCCATTCGTCACCATACATGTAATTTAGCTCTGGACATGGCATGAATGTTTTAAGCTCTGTCAGTGGTGAGTGGGAGCTACATAAGTTTTTCCCGAAGGCTAACGTTTCATACTATGAAATATTCAAAAACTAGATTTATTCATGCCTGTGAAAATTCAGTTGATGTGTTCTTTCACACTTTTGTTGTTGGGTTTTAAAATTATATATATTTTTTCTGTTATTTCTGCATATATTATAATAATCTGAAATACAGTTCATATATAATCATGCAATTTTAATTATTATCATCTAGTATCATGAAGGATTATGGAAACTAGATAGATAGATAGATATATAGATAGATACATATGTATATATCTATATGTATGTATATATTTACATATAGATATAGATAGATATATACATTTGATATATATGTATATATATCTATATGTATATATCTATCGATATGTATATGTATATACATTTGATATATATATATACATATAGATATATATACATATACATCATTTATAAAATATCTTAGTCTACATATTTTTTAAATGTATTAGTAATGAAAGTTAATGATTAGCTGAGTTTAAAAAACATTAGCTGTAAATTTACAACGCAAGAGTCCATACTTGTGGGAGTTGTCTACTTTTTCTACCTTGGCTTGTTAGTTGAAAAATTCCCATTAAAAAAGGTTGATAGGGCAAAATCACAAATGGACGTCACCAATTTGCGGTGAGAATGAATCAAGAAACCTGCTTAACCAACTCCAGGGTAGCAACTTCACAGACAAGTAACTGTGTACGTGCCAACCTCCCTCGCACTGTTTGCTGTCATAAAGCTCAGCTAACGCGAAAGAACTGCGCTCTCCGTAGGAACGCCCAGCAGCTTACTGCCTCATCCTCCGAAAGACAGAGCGCCTGACAGAGCTGGATCTAATAAGCAGCGAGTTCACAGCGGCGGGAGAGAAAGACACGCGTTATCAGGTCGGGCCGCAGCGCATCTCGCCACTCCAACCCGTGGGACCAACGCGTTTGTTTTCAGGGCCTGCTTTTATTGCCGTCGGCTAATGCGGTGTCGTTATCGTGGTTAACAGCCCCGCCGGAAGCAGCGTCTGACGGCCACAGAAAGACGAGGACAAGCGGGGAGAGGAGCACCCCGCCGTGCGCCGAGCGCGAACCTGCCGACCTCAAGTCTCAGCCCGCGACGCCAGGTGAGCTTCGCGTCTGCTGCGAGCAGGCGGACGAGCGGGACGGCTGGAACACTCGCATGCTTTTAGACAGAGTGGAGTTGGAAAAGTGAAAAAAATAAAAATAAACCTGGAGGGGAAAAAAACAACTCCAGAAGTGAAGGGAAGACAATAATGTGCATGCTAAGTGGCGCAGATGTCTATTCTGCATGTTGTGATTTACAATTCTGAACCTGACCTTTGTACTTATGAAATCAGACCCTTACTCATAAATTAGATCTCTTCAAATATTGCATTAATTTTAATAAACCTCATTCTATTGTGCGGGCTCCATCGCTTTTTGTTCCTCCTTATTAAATTTTGCATAAACCCAGCCAGGCTGTTTCAGGACTTTTCTTTTCTTTTTTTTTTTTTTTTTTTTGCTGTTGGAGTACTTCTGACTCTCCTGACTCCAACGCACGGAAATTCTCACACAAAGACAGAAAGGCACACACACACGGACACACACACACACACACACCTACACAGGCATTGTTCTCACAAAACCAATGCGCGTGCCCTGAAAGCTCATTTGTGGATGCTTCTCCACAGCAATAAGCCCCTTTGGTGCAGCCCTGCCCAAAGACACAAAGTAGTCAGTTCATTAATGGTAAAGTGGCACATTAAATTAAAGTCATGGGGACATCTCCCGGGCCCAGGGTTCGCCACACAGTGGGCAATTAGAGGAAGTGATTATACTGTCAAGAGGTTCAAATGTGCTCACTCATTCAGAGAGAGGTGAGCGCAGGCCCGCCCCGGAGTGCAAGGATTCACTTCCTCCCATGTATATATTAATAAATGCATTTTAACCCCACCAACCCCTCCCCTCTTTTTTTTTTTGCTTGTCGAAGCAAAAATCTTTTCTTTTCTTTTCTTTTCTTTTCTTTTTTCCCCCTCCCCTTTCACCTCAACAAAAGTAGAAATTGGAAACGCTGCTATGCACGGTGGTCTTCTATCAGCCAGGGCTCACTGCTCCGTCTCCGCGGTAGGAAATAATAAATAAATAAATGCTCTCCCACGTGTTGGGCCTGAAATGGTTTTTTGCCTTGGATACGTTTTTGGTTCACCTGGTATGTGGTGGTTAGGTCCAGAAGGAGCGCCGCCACTTACTTGCAGGTAGCGCTTGGCTTTAAACAGGAACAAAAGCTCTTTCACTTGCAAAATTCTCAAGGCTGAAACTCAGCAGAGAGCAAGACAGAGACTTTTTTTTTTTTTTTTTTTTTTGCGGAATAGTTCTTTGCGAGGGCGACACGATGGCGCAGTGGTTAGCGCTGCCGCCTCACAGCAAGAAGGTCGTGGGTTCGATTCCGGGGCCCTGGCCTGGGACCTTTCTGTGTGGAGTTTGCATGTTCTCCCTGTGTCTGCGTGGGTTCTCTCCGGGTTCTCCGGCTTCCTCCCACACTCCAAAAACATGCATGTGAGGTCAATTGAAGACTCTAAATTGTCCGTAGGTGTGCATGTGAGTGTGAATGGGTGTCTGTTTCTATGTGGCCCTGCGATGAACTGGCGACTTGTCCAGGGTGTCACCCTGCCTTCGCCCTATGACAGCTGGGATAGGCTCCAGCAGACCCCCGTGACCCTGAATAGGAATAAGCGGGTATAGAAGATGAATGAATGAATGAATTTTCAGTTTATTCTTCTATTTTTGACAAGTCAGTGTATATTACTGATTAAAGAAAAAAAAAGTCACATTTGTAAAGTTTATTATAAACTTTATAATATGTGCTATAATGTAGCACATATGTCCATATAGCTGTATAGTATAAAGCTATATGGCAAAAATTGAATTGGAGTCCATCCAGTGCCTCAATAAAAGAACCAAGGCCGATGCCTTTTGACTAAGCGCATGTTTCAAGGTGTTGTTGCTCCATTCTTAGCCTTTGAAAGGCTGTTGCATTCCTATTAAGATACACTCACAGCCATGCGAAAAAAAGTAAAAGTTAATATTAATGAAAGAACTTGCTGCAGTTTTGCTGTCATAAAGTAACTTGTAATTAAATGGCACTAGCCACTGGATTAAAGATTAAAATGGGATTTATTACTCATTGTGTTCCAAACACGATTATTTACCTCAGGTTTGTTGTTCTGTCCTTTAGGTGTATTGTGACTCTCATGAAAAAAAAAAAGATTTATACTCACACGCACTTCAATTTCTAATCTCATCAATATTCATGCTCCTACTTAGGTTAAAACTTGCACACTTTGGTTCTGCTTGTGCTCCTTTCTTCCAGATGAGGGGAGCTGCAGTGCAGTCAAGGAAAGTTCAGCGGCTTCTCCCTCAACGGCAGAGTCTTCCACGCGCTCAATCTGGCCGGGCTCGTCTCGTGACCCGCAGGTCCGTAGCGGCGGGGAGAATAATGAGGGGGCTGAGCCACGGCTCGTTCGGCGCGAGGTGGTGTTCTCCTTCCTATCCCAGCCACACTCACCCACACGTGGGAAAGGCCAAGGTGACCAGGAGCGGACGACCATGGGAAATGAGGTTTGGAGCGAAAGCGGAGGGCGGCACGAGGCCCGGCCCGAGGACGACTTTATTGGCAGTGAAAGTGATGAGGTATGTCTGTTCTTGTGGAAAGACGTTGGCGTGCGACGCCGAGGCCCAACCTCATTTCTCTTTTTTTTTTTTTTTTTTCCCGTACTTGTCCCTTGGAACTGAGTTACAAGGGACAGAGCGGTTGAAATCTACCCCTGCGAAATAGGACAGCCCTTCAGTGATGTCATCGGCGCGCTCTGATGGCTGCCCTGTAACCAGATGGGACATGTTCTTCATGTGGGAGTGCAGCTTCGAAATGGAGCAAAATGTAATATTGTTCTAGCCAAATCAGTCTTTTTTAAATTATACATTTAAAAACACCTTAATGTTGCGACGCCCTCGATAGCTCCCGGTGTGTCGCTATGCCAGGCAATGTTATTGGGCGGGGACATTAGATTAGATTAGATTGAACTTTATTGATCCCAAATTGGGAGCTGCACTGTTGCGACAGTCAAAAAAACAATACAAAAAGTGAAAATAGAAGAATAAAAATAAACTATACAGTAGTTACAGTTTACAATTAAAAGTAGTTAAACTGTTAAATTATACAGTAGGTACAAGATAGACAATACAATGTAATATAATTCTTTGAAAGCACATCAGAGGTCCCAAGTTAGACAGTGTTTTCCAACAGTGTGTGTCTCTAGCCTACCAGTGGCCTCCCTGGGAAATTACAAATGTCTGTCCTTTACATATTTAGCTCACTCTGCTCCAGAAAGTCTGTGCTAAAGCAGCCGGTTCTGGAAATCAGCCCTTTTGTGATGTCTGATCGGTCTCCAGGGTTAGTGACAACACTCCCAGCCAGGTGTTCACTCCAGCCTCTGAGACCCCCTCGCGGCCGCCTTGTTTTTCTTCCCTTCCAAACATGTGGAAGGTTTTAACAAAGCATCGGTTGTATAAGGGAGGGAGAGTGGGGGCTGCTCTCTGAGCACTAAATATGCAGCTTTTTTGGAAATCTTTGATTTTGTGGCTGTGTAATCCTGTTAAACTGTTCCACTAGGGTTTGGAACAAAAACTTCAATTGAGTCAATTCTGTTTAGTTTCCAGTTTTTGGCTTTCTATTAATGTATTAATACATTTAGAGAATAATTTGTTTCCGGTTAGGAATAGGCATTTATACATCTTTAACAACAACAGTATGTCTAAATCTGCAACGAAATGGTCTTTTATCCGACAGTGATTTCACATTAGCTCTAAGAATTGCTGTATTAGCTTTAAAACATTTCATTTTACCTTGCGGGAAATATTATAAATACATTTCAGTGTGATATCAAGATAAGTATTTCCTAAGAAATGCAAATGTCTTGCTGAAAGCCTCGCAATAGGTGTAATTATTTATACTTAGGAGTCTGTAAAATTAAGACCTAAGAGTCTGAATCTGTGAAACGAAGCTTTGATAATAAACCTTTGGAGTTGTTCTATGTATTAAATGCAAAAACTCTTGACGGAGAAGAGATCATCTTGTAAGGAATCAGAGAGACGTCCAAATAAGAGAAAATAAACTCACTTGCCACTTTCCTGTTCGACTGCGTTAAAATGCAACTCAGTGCATTTGGGCATGTAGACGACTTGTTGAAGTTTAAAAGCAGGCACCAGAGTGGGGGAAGAAAAGGGATTGAAATGACTTTGAAAAGTGGCATGGATGTAGGTGCCAGATGGGCCGGTCTGAATATTTCACAAACTGCTGATCTACTGGGATTTTCACTCATAACGGTCTCCAGTGTTTAAAGGGAGTATTCCCAAAAAAGAGAAACATCCATTTCCCTGAGCGAAAAATGTGATGTCAGTGGTCAGAGGAGAGTGGGCAGACTGGTCGGAGACCATAGAAAAGCAACAGTAGCTCAAATAACCACTGATTACAGCAGGAGGGTTGCACATCGACCAGTCAATACGCAGCAGACACACATGGTATGATAGGATTCAGAAACCATGTACTTTTAACAAAGAATGATTTGATGAATCAATACATTGTAAGAACATTATGATTCGATTCCATGGTTAATGTTTGTTGGTGTGCATATCTCGTGAAATTAAGAAGCCCAATTCTAGGAAAGTGTCAGTCTTACTGCATAGGACTGTATTTTCAAATATGTAAAAGACCACATATCCCCAAGCACTGGTGCTGCTGCTCAGTTGGATCCCGAAGTCCAGCTACGTTTTGTTCTCCACCTCCATTATTGTCGCTGCTGTCAATCATAATGCCAGCTACGAGGAATGCACGCAAATTGTTTCGTAGGGAGCACCAGCGTCCTCATCGTCCGAGAGACGCAAACTAAACTGGAAGTGAGAAGCCAACTAAATTCTAGTTTCACAATACCCGATCCATAACTCTACAATCGATTCATCGGAGAATTCATGGCCGATTTGTTTTGATGAGTAGCGAGGCTGCTACCAACAAAGCCGCACCTCTCAATTAAGGTTAAAATTAATATCCAGTCGTATCGGTTCATAGTTCACAAACCTAGTCACAGCCAAGGTCGGCAGACGCCACTAACCCTGATGTCAAACCTTGAAGCACCTGAACTGCTGACCAGTCAAGACCTGGGTCACTCAGGTCAGCTAACAACAAAACAGAGACCACAAGATTAACAAAATTAGGCAATAGACGTTGGAAAATGTCACCTGGTCTGACGAGTCATGTTTTCCGTTGTGACTTTTGGACGGTCGAGTCAGGCTTGGGTGTCAACGTGCTCGCACGGATCCATCCTGCCTTGTATCAACGGTTCCGATTGGTAAAACTGTTGATCTAACGGCGTGGGGGATATTTTCCCCGAGCACTTTGGCCTCTTAGTAGCAAGTGAGCATCGCTCAAACACGGCAGGCCACCTGAGTTTTGTTCCTGAGCACGTCCATCCCTTTATGACCACCGTGTACCGTCTCCTGATGGGTCTCCTGATGGCTACTTCCAACCGGGTAGCGTGTCGTGTCACGAAGCTCCAGTCCTCTTAAAGTGGTTTCTTGAACATGACAATGTACTCAAATGGCCTCCATCTCAATCCGATGGACCTCCTTTGGGACCAGGCTGACCCTGAGAGCCGCATTGCATCAGCCCATAAATCTGCCGGAAGTCCCAGACGCTGTCGTGTTCGTGTGGACTGAGGCCTCGGAGGAACGTTTTTGTTTTTTTTTTGGCAGCTTGTTGAATCTGTGCCACCAACACTTGTGACATTTGTGAGGGCAAAATAAGGGGGGAGTAGAACAAGTGCAATGTCAAAGTAAAACTGTGTTGATCTGGTAAACAAAGATACTATATCAGTTTGAGTCAGTAGATAGATTTAGTAGATATTTAATGGCATGCCAACTAAAACACCAAGTATGAAAAAAGACCACTTGTGCATTTCTACAGGGGCTGCCTTTGAAATGAGCCATATGGATTTTGCTCCACTTACTACATAAGAAATTATCATAATAATACCTCTGCAGGCCTTTTTTTTTTTTTTTTTTTTACATGAAGATGAGGCATCACTGCCCTCTTGAGAGCGAGTAGACATCCACCCCTCTAGCTAAGCGGGTGTCTGATCACAAGTTAGTTATTGTTGCAAGTGGACCACCCAAACTAATCTGAAAATGGCCATAATAGGGCCCCTTTAGTGGTGACCTCTGCACACTGCAGTTATGTCCTCCTGACAGTTTCTCTAAAATCTTTTACTTTGAGGGAGATTTCTTTATTTTTAGTTTCTTTCGACCCGCCACTTAGAAATATTATTTACTATTTTATGTCTTTACAAATATTCACATTTTGAGACAAATATATTGTAAATCTTTCAATACTAAGCCTTAAATTGAAATTGAACAAATGCGTAGGCTTTTTAATGTGTATAAATGAAGTCATATGATATTGTTTATCTTCGAAAAAATAAATTCTTGGACCATTCAAACAGAAATAATGGCCAATTTTAGTAGAGCTACATGTTTAGATGAGACATCAATCATCTCCAAAATATAAAAGTTTCAGCGTTGGTTTTTATTTGACAGGAGGTTCCCAATAAAAATGTCTGCATGTCAGACTGCCAAAATGTGTTAAAAGTACAAAGTCAAGCATCCAGTTAAATGTCTGTCAAGAATTCCGGGCCGATATTAAAAAGTTGTTTTTTTTCTGGTTAGAGCAAATATTTTCTAAGTAGAAATGCTTGTTTTAGAAATGATTTTTTCTCGGGGAAATGGTGCACACAACCTAACCTTCACCCTAAGTGGTTAGAAATGAAAGTTAGCATACCCACATATTGATTTCATTTGCATGGATTTTTCATGAAGAAAACCAAAGCAACCAACTACAACTGTTTTTTTTTTTTTCAACAAAAAGACTAAAAACAAAAAAAAATGGAAAAGGGAGGGTTAGAACATCTTGCTGCAGATATTCTACAACAGCAAACTCTTCACTTTATAACTACATGCAAGAACACAATGTCACACACCACCACAACTCTTCTTTTTGTGACGCATTACTGAATAGGTTTGTTTCTTTCCAAATTAGGTTTTGCTGCGAGGGAAACGATTGGTAAGAACTTTAATGGGAGGAAAATTCATTTTCTGAATTTGTTGAATTTAGATAGATAGATAGATAGATAGATAGATAGATAGATAGATAGATGAATACTTTATTAATCTCCAAGAGAAATTTGCAAGGTTGACCCTGACCAATAAGGCAACAAAGGCACCTATGATAGCCATTGTCCTTGAAGGGTAGAGCCAAACGATGTGAGTCGGATTTAAACATAGTCAAGGAGAATGTGGAGTGCTAAGAGGGTGGTTAATACAAGTCGGAGATCAATAAGGTGAGAGTTCGGGGGTAATTCTTCTGGCAGCGGTGAGCAGCGGCAGGGCTACAGAGCGGGAGCGACACTGTACGAGGGAGAATCATTGTGGTTCCCGGGCAAAATAAAGGAGGCAAATCCTCTCAGTTGGAAAGATTCGCTGCCTCAGTACCTCTGACATCCCTTGCGTTTTCAACTCTCTCAGCCAATTCTTTGAGTGAAAATTGTCTTTCACGTATCTAGCTTCTGTTGCTGTACGTCGTCTGGTTGCCCTTATCTCCGGATAAGAGAGTGGTGCTCTGTACCTTTGTACTCGTTGGAGCCAAATCACTTTTGCTTTAAGTTCCCCAATTGGATTGAAGAGGTACAATTGGTTTAAGTCGGTTATTCAGTGCTCACAGTTTGGTGACTGGTTTTTACTCAGCATCTGATTTTCCACTTGCAGTAAGGAGTAAAGTTTAAATACTTCTTGGTTAGGACTATGCCAATACCATCAACACAGAAAGTACCATCCATCCACCCATTTTCTATCAACGCTCATCCTGCACTC
>NW_027466100.1:892500-1067500 GCF_046127955.1 Nelusetta ayraudi | reverse complement strand
TGCAAGCTCAAGACAGAGGAGAGGCCCCGCGTCTGCATTATTGAGTTACATAATGCCGGTCTTCAGACAGTCTGGCCGTGCATTTGCTGCTGGCGTTAGTGTTCGTCCTAAATGGTTGTGCCCTGAGAGCTTTGCCGCTTCCTCCCGCGCCGAAGACAGCGGCGGCAGCAGCATTAGCTGCAGCCTTGAGTTAGCACTCACCGTGCATTCCGGCCAAGTCCCGGATCGACTGCAAACAAACAAACAATCAAAGAGGCAAAAACTTTTTTTTTTTCCTTCCCCTCGCTGTTTCAACAGAAACTGTACAGTGCACTTAGCCCTGTACCAACTTTACGCTTTGCATTCCTATAGCTTCGCTCTGGCATTGACGGGGACAGACGTGGCTTTTGGTGCAGGAGCAAGTCAGAGGTTGTTGTATTTCTTCTTTTTTGTTGTTGTTTTTTTGTCACTCTGAATCTGGGTCATAATTAGACTCCATTGTTAGCGGCACGGATCCTGCTGCCGTCCTCAGCGAAGTAGCAAGTTACAAACTTATCGGAATCCGGTCTCTTTCAAGCCTACAGGGATGCATGTTTGATATTCATAACTTTGGTTTTTCAGCCGAGGGTTCCTTTGAAGTTGAGGGAGAACTGTGTACTTCAGCTCCCGCGTTCACGTCGTTATTATATCTGATTGGAAGCGGGGAAGTGTGTGTGTGTGTGTGTGTGTGTGTGTGTGTGTGTGTGTGTGTGTGTGTGTGTGGAAGGTGGGGGGGTGGAAGGGGGGACCTTTATCGCTGGATGGCAACTTTGAATCGCAAGGTAAAAAACGGGGAGCAGACACAAAGGCAAATTCTATTACCCTCATAAAGGGAGAGGTTAATTTAAAGCTCAGCCGTCATGCTCGCTTTAAGGGCCGTGCTCTATCTTATCGTCCAGTTTCACCAAGCACCCACACACACACACACACACACACACACACACTCAGGCACAACAGGACAGCAGACCGCCGCACAATAGCGGCGCCACAGGAAACTTTGGAAAACGGCCTCTCGTAAACTGGGCCAATTCTCATAATCCATGTTAAAAAAAAAAAGAATAAAATATATTTGTTTGCTTTGTCTCTTTATTTCTCCCAGGATAAGGGCCTCAGCGTGTTCGAGCATCAAAGAGCCTGCCTTCAGCCAAATGCGGCCACTCCCACCTCCCCCGCCCCCACCACCGATATGCAAATTGGAGATTATCCTGACTCAGCAGCGCCGCGGCCGCCCGCTCCAGCCGGCGCCACTGTGCGTCCTCCATCCGGCGGGGAGGCAGAGCCGAGCGCCGCCGTCCCCGCACGCTGCCTCTCACCCAATTCAACACCCAGCGGACGCGAGCGAATGGGCCGGGGCGGGCCGGCGCCCAGAGACGAAGTCGCGAATGAAAACGGCGGCGTGTCTCTTTCCCAGAGGCTCCTGAGGGAAGTCAAATCAGAAGCTTTTCCACGGCGCAAGGTATTATTTATCTCTGTTGGTTTCAAATTTGCCTTTTTTTTGACCCGAGTCTGCCCGGCGCTGGGAGTTTATAGAGGGCGTTTGACAAATAGACAAAACATCTGTGAGCGATGACAAACGTGAGTCTTAAAAAGTCCAGTGTGTAAAATCTTTTTTTTTTCTTTTTATATTTGTAAAAGCTTGATATACTGTACAAAAAATACATTACTGAAGTGTATACTCGCAGTACAATAAAAGTAATTTGGTTTTCATCCCCATGAAACAGAAGTGAAAATACATTTTGCAACGCCAAATTTGTAAGGAAGCCCAGTGTGGACCTGGATTGTCCACACTGGGCTTCCTTACAAATTTTTGTTTTATTTTTGTTTATGTTTTATTGAGGGTGACTGCTTGCGTCTTCAAATGAACCTACCAAAAAGAAGGTGGACGAGGCATTCACGTTTCTGTGCGCAGGCCAACGTAGTTCACTGGCAAGGGTGAGAGGGTGAGCGCTTCAGTCTAAAATGTAACCACTTAATGTTGCTGTTTCTTCTCAAAATTTCTAAATATTACATATTTAACCTTTAACCCCGGGATCCACTGTGGAAGCTTAAGGAGTCACTGCTGTTGCTCACCCACACATACGCCGAAAAATGTTTTTAGCAAAGTGTCCAAATGGGATCTGGCTCTGTTCACACTAGGGCCACATTATTGACCCATCTGACAGGTTGCGGCAGCAACGACGTCGGAGCCGAGGCGTCGTCCAGCGTAGCGTGTAGTGTGTGACGTCATATCATTGCGACAGCGGCACTTGTTGCGATACATGCCCTGGAGCTTGGCTTGAATGGAGCGACAGTATCTCCCCACAGACTGGTGAGGCAATGAGTTTCTACTTCTTCTGTCTGCTCCATTACGTTACAGCTCCGCACCTGGAAATGCGCCCCCTGGTGGCGCATTGGGTCTTAGCGTCGCGTAGAGTGACGTCACGGACAGTCAAAACCGATCGGTGTGCTTGGAGCTGTTCACACTGAGACGCATCCGTCCAAACGCCATTTGAAACGACCTCCCAAAAGTGGTTTCAATCCGTTTGGCAAAAATGGGTTTTCATGTGATACGTGACCGTTCAGACTACTAAAGAGCCATCCGGTTTCAATCTGGATGGGCTAAAAATCGGGTTTTGGCTGGCAGTCTGTGGCTCAGATCATGCGCACTCCACACCATTGCCACTGTAACTCCCGTGATAGATAAGAACGCATCAGCCAATCAGAACGAGCACATGCAACGGCGTAACGTCACGCTGGGAAAACATGCTATTGCCGCTGTATGTTTTTTTTTGTTTGCTGCAGTACCTCGAGTGGCCACTTTTGCCTTTTCAGACTTCACACTGTCACACTAAGCCAGCACTTGCTCACCAAACACGATCGTGGCGCCGCTCTGGACCTCACCCGCAAAGAGAAATGCAGCGTATTTGCCTTTCCATTCATTTCTGCACTACAGAAGAAAGGGGGGCGGCACCCGTGGTGTTGGTTTCTGTAAGTTTAATTTTCTTGGGGAAAGATGTTCATCTGTAATCATTTTTGAAAGAAATATATATAGACACATCTTGATCCAATGACTGTCTAATCTGAAAGGGGGAGGGGCCGCCCGCCGTCTGGAAATCAAGGAGAATTAACTACAGAGCTTTAAGCTTCATTAAGCACACGCTTCTCCTTTCACGGCCCACACATTTACTTTGTAGTGTTGCTCTTAGTCAATCCAGCGAATCTTTGTAGCAATTTTGTCCACCCAAAAGAAAAGGCTTTGATAAATTCACAGTGCGCCGTCTTTGAAGACGGCCGAGCGCCTTCTAGAAACATACGTCGCCCGAAAACGCACCGTCGGCCAGATGGACGAACGTCCAGTTGTCAGTTGGGGTCACGCAATGGTATTAACAAATCAGATGTCTGCTTGTTTTTTCTCAAACGGAACGACTCTGAAATGGAACCCGGCTGCGTTTCAGTTGAAAATGTGCCCCTTCCGCCGTGAGGTCATGGGTTTTGATTTAGCTGCCGGACGGATGAGGCTGCTGCCGGTTTACAAATCGAGGTAGGCCGCCCGCTCTTGCCCGCAGGAAAGTCTGCGTGAGAGATCAGAGGGGCCTGAAGGGAGATCTGTCACTTGGCCGCTAGCCTCTGCGTTTACACAGCTCGCCGCTGAGACACATCCCAGTGTCTCTCATCGGCGCCTCTCCCGCCTGTCGATTCGCGCCGACTTCGGCGGGCAGCTCGGCGGCGGCGACGGGTCTGACTGAAAGGTTGTCGGAGAAATATGACAAGGACTTTTGCTTCCCCCCCCCCACTCCCCGCAGCCCCGCGCTATCGACCGCCGATGATCCAACGCCGGGCCGCCTCACATTTTGTCACAATTGAATTAGCATAGCACTCCATTGATTCGCTCTTAAAAGACATTTCCTCAGAGAGCGGAAACGGTGAATAATGTCTCCCCTCTGCCTCCAGCTCTGTCTGTCGACTTCTTACATCTTCTCAGTCTTGTCTTTTTTTTTCTTTTTCTTTTTTTTTTTCTTGATTGCGCAAAGGTCCGTGAGCTCCGCGGATAGAGTGTGACCGGCCGGGCGCGGGAAGAAAGTCCACTGCAATTAATTCCTCTTTTATAGGTGGCCCACGTAAAGGCTGGCGGTGATGTGGACCCTGTTGATTCCAGCGGCGGCTGGAAGCTCCACCTGCTTAGCAGTCTGGGGATGCGTGGGGACGGCGGCGACGAAGAGGAGCTCCGAATGCTGGCAAGTCTAAAAAGGGAGCAGGAGGAAGATGAATGCAAAGCCCCGGGCCTCAGCGCGTCTCAGATCCGCCAGTGCAACGTCGGCGTCAGCGTGAGCTGTGGCGATGCCTCCACATGGACCCACGTCTCAATGGTGTGTACTATCCATCTCATCTGCTCTTTAATCTTCTTCTATATGCCCCCCCCCCCCCGACACACACCACCACCACCACCCCCTGCCTCACTAGTGCTGCTTGCCACAGCTCATCCATATACAATTATTAGCAGGTTGTTCCTCCTTTTAGCCGTCATGGTGAATAATTTCCACGACCCGGGCTGAACCTCACCTTTCTTCCTTTTCATTTCGATTCGCCAACTCTTGCTGCCATGAAGTGCTAATGCACATCCCTCCAGTGTGTGTGTGCGTGTGTTTGTATTTTATTTTTTTGCATTACAAAAGATTATGTAGATAGAGATGCATTAATTGGTCTCTGACTGCCTTTAAACCTGCGCTGGAATAATACCCACCGTTCCCCAGTGACTAAAAACTATTTAGGTCATTTGAAGCTCTCCCTCGATGTCTTTTTAGAAATTAAAGATGATATAGTTTGCTCTCAGCTACTGAAGGTCATTTAGTTCTATGGCCCATTAGCATACGCGTGTCTCTGGCTTCGGGGGCGGGAGCGCCGCCATGCCCGGTCCTACTGGGTCCACTGCGGCCTCCCCAGTGAATGCAATAATTACAAGACGCCGGAGTTATGAGCTTGTTAGCATTTGCCGCAGATGCGGCTATCCAACGCTGCGCGGAGGCTCGGGCTGGAGGCAGCGCTCAGGCTGTTTCATCTCCAGAGATCCTCATCTCTTGGTTTCTGTCACATGTGCAGAAACCTGAATTTCAGATCCTGCCGTGGGTTCAGTTTTCCGCAGGGACTCGGCGGGGGTTTACACCGGACCCCCGAAGCGATGCAGGATCCGTTTGGTCCCAAATGCACATGGCAACAGCACCACCATCAGCATATCAAGAAGATGCGTACCAATTGAAAGAGGTTAGATAGCCATAACTTGGATAACTATTCATAATCATAATAATGATTATAATTATGACTATAATTATTATAATCACAAATCCTCTCCTGTTTTTCAGAAAGAGATTCATGCAATAAAACATTAAAACCGTGATCAAAAGCAATTGATCATCGCTAATCTTTTATAATAATGATCTTCTTGCTGCTAAATGCCCTACCTCCTGTGTGGTGGTCCTAAACTTGAGTGTGAGAAATTTACTACAGAGAGAACACAGTAAGACAGAAGAAGTCAGGATTCTGAGCTTTGTATTGATCAGAAGTCATGCTCATGATTTAAGTATAAGGGCTTAGAATCTCTTTTCTGACCATGAAAAGTTTTTTTTTTAAGTTAAAGGCGTATTCACACCAGGAAAGTCCTTCAGTTCGCTTTCTTTGGTCTGGACCAAAATACAATGTATCTTTTTTTGGTTTGGTGCGGTTCCTTTTCACATTGCAATTTTCGCAAGAGTCCCAGGATTTGACAACAAACCCACTTGTGTGCAAAGATCCGGGGCGGGGTAACACGGTAAAATACGGAAATTAAGCAATCATGGAGCTCTAGCGTGCTGCGCTCGTCGTGCTCATAATGATTTATTTTTTCTCACACAAACACAAGCGTTTCCGGGAAATTTGGAGCGTCAGAAGCTTTTGATGCAACGTCGATTTTATGAGGAGATGTTTACCATTTTTGCGACAACGAAGACATTTTGCAAGAACCGTCTCCTCGTTGCTCCACGTTGCACCACAGCTCGTGTTAGCCTGACGGTCCGACGACGTGCTACTACTAAACTTTATACTATGCTAACCAAAACATCATTTCCCATGATGGTTGTGGCTCCGGAAGCCTGTGACGTGTAAAAAGGTGTGTGATTTCACAACTGGTTGGAACCACATCACACATCAACTGAACCGCACCATGGTTCTTTTGGAAGCGAACCGAGACCACCTCTCCAGCGAGGTCTCGGACCGGCTGTTTGCTCCGCACCAGGGATCGCAGCTTTGTATTCACACCAGCCCAAAAGGTCTGCACAAGGGACTTTTTTGGTTTAGTCCGAACCGAACAGGGCAGGTGTGAATACGCCATTAGTTTAACTCCAAATGTGTTATGGAAAAAATAACCCTTTTCACACTGAGCGAGTCACTTTTAGCTGAAATTCCATCTTCATTATAACATGTGCATTATTAAAACAAGGCTTCTTAAGTTCAGGTGTGCACAGCTTGGCCGACACAATTTACCCAGAATCTGAATGTGGCTAATTGGTGTTAGATTTTAGTGAGGAGAAGTCACAGCTTTCAGAGCGCTGACGAGCAAAAGCGGAAGACTCACCTCCATGGCATTAACCCAACACTCATCACCTTGAAGCTGCTTGGGTGAATGAGACTGCAGAAAGAAAGTAAGTAAATTAAGTTTGCGCTGTCCTGAAGTGCCACGCACAATAGTTTTATAAAAAATGAAAAGAAAAAAACAGTGCTGAGTTCAAATCATACCATTTGTGTCAGTCTGTAAGAAAGAGAGCTCTCAAAGGCTTTCTGAATGCTGGAGTGTCATTCAACGCTGCGTGCTGGATAATAGACACTCCCAGAGGGTTGAACACGACGAGGAAAGTGAGGGTTTGGAAGGAGGCCGACCCAAAATATGAGAGACAGAAACTGCCAGAAGTGCTTTCTTCTTCTTCCCCCTCCTCGGTTTAATGCAGTTAGAGGCGTTAATATCTGGCCCCTCGTCAGCCACGGAAAAAACCTCCGGCCAGCCAACAATGGATTCATTTTGGGGCGAGCGTTCAGAAGAGGTGGTTTTTAATCTGATTTTTAAAGACAAAAAATACAAAGCTGAAGCAGTCTCTTGTCTTCTGTAATAAGGAAAGTCTATTTGGTCCAGAGTATTTTCTTTTTTTTAACCAACCAGATGATTGCCAGAACTGTTTAGGTTACATACAGAAAAAAAATCAGTTTCAGCGAAAAGCAAATGACCACCATGCAGCTACTAAAAAGATAGTTGTTGTGTTGTATACATATATATATATATATATACATATATATATATATATATATATATATATATATATATATATATATATATATATATATATATATACATATATATATATATATATATACATATATACATATATATATATATATATACATATATATATATATATATATATACATATATATATATATATATATATATATATATATACATATATATATATATATATATATATATATATATACATATATATATATATATATATATATATATATATATATATATATATATATATACATATATATACATATATGTATATGTAAAAGCAAATGACCACCATGCAGCTACTAAAAAGATAGTTGTTGTGTTGTATACATATATATATATATATACATATATATATATATATATATATATATATATATATTATATATATATATATATATATATATATATATATGTGTATGTATATATATGTATGTATATATATGTGTATGTATATGTATGTATGTATATATATGTATATATATATATATATATGTATGTATATATATGTATGTATATATGTATATATATATATATATGTACATATATATATACATATATGTGTGTATATATATATACATACATACATACATATATATGTATATAAATACATACACATATGTATGTATATATATGTACACACACACAAATATATATCTATATGTATACTTATGTATGTATATATTTAAATAATAGAGAATCGCTAGCTTTATGCGCGTATATACACACACACAAATGCAACACATTACATTAAATTACATTTTTACATAAAACAAGTTTAAAAAAACGATGGATTCTGCTGGAAATGAAATGCTGCACAATCCTGCCGCGAGGCACAAAGAGCGTCACGCTGGCGCTGCTGTGTGGCACGACGGCGCCAGGGGAGGCGCGTCGGCGCTCGCTCAGCCGTCACTCTCACTCCTGAGCAGCGTGCCCGAGCACTCAGGGGTTGCGAATGGATTGCACATCCCCGAGCTGACCTCCCCGAAACCTCGCCTTGAGTTTTGTCTTTGTCGGAACGGTGACCACCCCGCACATATTTGGCTTTAATGAGTTGTTTCCGTCCGCCGGCCAGCCGGCCGGTCGGTGCTGACTCAGCACTTTCACAAATCATAGGAACAGAATATATATATATATGCACACACACACACTCAGAGGGAGACACTCAATTCCTATTGGCACCGTCGTCATCCGACAACATTATATGGCCAGTTAAACGTTCCGCCGCCCCGGCCACGGATATTGGATTGATCCTGGAAGGCTGTTGATGTCGCCACTTCGCCTCGTTGGAAATCAATGCGTGCGACTGTTTGGCCAATCACATTTTTGGCCAGATGACAACAGAACAACCAAATAATTGGTGTAAGACGGCTAAACGCTGCGCCACACTCCTGAGTGGCTCTGGGAAAAAGGCGGCACGCTGCAGTGTGACAGCATTCTGCACAACAGGAAGTGGCTGCATCCAAATTCACTCAATGCTCACTGCACAGTGGGCACGCCATTTGGCAGTGGCGGCCAAACTCTGGGGGACCGTCGTTATTTACAATTAAGTCCGCTCTCAGCATAGGTCAGATATAGGCAGTCGCTGAGGGCGCCATTTGCTGGAGGGGCGGCACTCACCAGCGCCCTCACCCTCCCAAAAAATGTAATAATAGGAAATTGAGATGGCAGCGCTAACCACTGCGCCACCGTTTTGCCCACACGAGTGAAATCATGATGGGAAATCATGTCCGATCATCTGATTCATTGGGATCAGTTGGAAATGGGAAGATTTTTCTTTTCAATGTAATGTTTTGTCGTCCTGTGCTTACATATTAGCAAACTTTTCTCATTCTTTTCAGATGAGCGGAGTCCGAGGAGACTGCACCGCTCCCTGTGGTGGAGCGCACTGCCCCCTGGTTGGTCTCCAGCAGGCTAGCAATAGTACAGCTGGGGTCTTATTCCAAAGAAAATGTCTGCAGCTGTACATTGTCTTTATTTGGTTTGAATTAATACTAAATAACAAAAGTTGTAATAAAGGAGCCAATGATAAAGGTATCATGTGGGAAATTAAAACTCGGGGTAGTTCTTCTTCTTCTTCTTCGCTGCCAAAATATCAGATCACCAAAGAACACCAAAATAGAAAAAAAAAAAAATGTGGAGGCAATAAAAGTGACGTTCCTAAAAATAAACAAATAAAGAAACAAATAAACAAAACTCACTTGCGGAGGCGAGTCAGGCGTTTGGAGTGCTCATCACAGGGTCAGAGGGGTCAGAGGTCAGGTCACAGGTGTAAAACATCACTTTGACGATTCTTCTTTTTACGGTGTTGTGACGTTTCAGGCGGCAGCTGTCACCCAGTCGTGTTGTTGTGGGGAGTCGGGGGTTGGGAGGGGGGGGCGCCGTGGAGTAATTTTGCCCGTGGCGGCAACGTTTTCGACAGTCGGCCCTTCCCAACAGTGGGGGAGCAACAAGCTGACAGCGCGAGTGTCCAAATGAAGTTTTTGTTTGTTTGTTTGTTTGTTTGTTTTTTCATTTTTTTTTTTCACGTCGTTCTCGAAGGAACCCAAAAGGCGGTTTGGGACCGAAGTTGTTTTTTTCCCCAGCAATTGCAGACAAACGATAGCTGTATTACGTGACAATACCCCGTAAGATATTTCTCACCGCATTCATTCGTGCTGGCCGGGTGTTTTTTTTCTCTTCGCCCGGCAAATGACAAACGTTAGATTGTGCATTAAATTGACACTGACAGTGTTGTCGACACTATTCAGCGTCTGACTTCTCGCACGCGGTCGTATCCGAAATGTTGCTCGCAGTGAACAGTAGTAGTAATAGTAGTAGTGAGTGATTTGGGACAGCCAGTGTCTTAACTGTACAGCTTGTTCACAATCTCACTCAACAAAACACACACAGACACGCACACACACACACACACACACGCACAGATACCATTGCCGTTTTTTTTGTTTTTTCTGTCTCCCCTTTGCTTTCTTGGCCTCATCGATAAAAAGCCACTATGTCTCAGCTCCCGACCTCGACGCCGAGCTCCTCTGCAGCGGTTTCTGGCACCGGCATCACACATCCCCTCCGACGGCAAAATGTGGTCAGAAGGGGGTGAACGTGATCTGGTCCACATAAATAATGCATCCTCTGTTTGCGGTTTTTCTTTGAGAGGCCCAGCTTTTCCCTTTGATTCCTGCTCTTCATGTAAGTTTAAATTTAAGGCGCCGGCTTGAATATTGCATGGCAAAGCGGCCGAGGTGGTTCTCAACCGTCGCCTCGCAGGTAACTCGTCATAATCACCACCACCACCACCACCACCACCATCATCATCATCATCATCATCATCATCATCATCATCATCATCATCATTATCATCGTTTAGTGTAAGAATACCTGCAGAATTCCACGGGGTGCAATTTGAGGTGCTGTCGTGTTTTTTAGAGGAGCATCACATGGGAGGGCAAATAAAAAGAAAAAAAACAACCTGAGACTGGAGCACGCAGATAGCAGAAATCTACTTAAGCACCGCGTGGACCAGGACTTCAATATAACTGCCACTTCATCACCGTCACGCAATGTAATAGCCTTTAAGCGGCCACTAGACTTAAATAGCCTCCCGAGGCTATAATGTGCTCTTTTGCTTTGACAAGACAGAGAGGTGGGAACGCGCTCGCCGGGGCTTTGTCGGCTGAACGTTCCTCCGTACGCTGAAACCGACGCTTGTTCTTCCCGAGGACCGGCCCGTCACAAAGGGAGGCGTCCCGCTGCTTTGTGACCCCACAGCGAAAATACGCAACATCCACGTGTATCCAGCCATCACGCCGCAGCCGTCCTCTTGGCTGGGTCAGCCTCCATTGTTCATTGTTCGTTCAGGGTGACTGTGGCTCAGGAGGTAGAGCGTGTTGTCCAATAACCGAAAGGTTGGCGGTTCTGATCCTGCGCCATCCTAGTCTGATGTTGTGTCCTTGGGCAAGACACGTAACTCGGAATTGCTCCCAATGGGTTAGGCAGCGCCTTGCGTGGCAGCAGACACCCACTGGTGTATGAACGTGTGCGTGAATGGGTGAATGAGAATGCCTTCGTAAAAGCGCTTTGGGGAAAAGCGCTTTATAAGTGCAGTCCGTTTTCCATTGTGGATTTCTCCTTTTTTGTTCCTCAGCTCTCCTTTGTGCTTGACGAGTTGGCAGGTTTTCTTTTTGTCCTGACCCGAACAAACTGCTGAAGGATTTCTATTAAGAAAACAAACTTATAGGAATTATTTTTTTTCAGCTTGTGCTGAAAGTCGTTTTGTTTTTTTCTTCTCCCTCTGCAAAGAATTGTTTTTTTTTGTTGTTGTTTTTTTTACCCGTGACTCTGACCGTGATCTGTAGTCCATCTTTGACTTGCGATGGCAAACCAGGCACCTGATGTGACGCAGCAGCCGTGGAGGTGCTGCTCGTGACTGCATTCAGCCCACCAAATATATGCTTGTTTGGGATTTTTTTTTTTCCACACTTTGAGTATTTTCTTTATTCATTTTTTCGCCTTTTCCGGAGTCGCTTGCTCAGGAATGGAAGCTTATAAGTGCCATATTGAAGGAGAAGACTCCTGCCTCACAGCTGCGCGACATTATATTATTATTCAAGGACAGTGCAGAAGCAAAAATGATTTTTTTTTTCTTCTCTTTTTTTCATGTCTCGGTTGTCCCTGTTCCTGTTTGACCTGCACTTCAATACTGTAGACATAACAATTAAGTGTTCCGTAAGTGGACATCCTTCAACAAATGCAATGCCATTAGTGACCTGTATAGATGAAATAATTCTGTATAATTATAGTTATGAGGTCTGTTATTCTGAATCATTAATAGTGGTGTCATCCTGAGGTTCTGTCATGGTGCATAGTTTAAAAGAAAAACATAGATTGTTTTTTTTATTATAGTATTAACTGTTCACATTTGCCTATTTTCTCAAGATACTGCCATTTCATATGGTCGCAGCTCTTTTAACCATATTTTTGTGACATTTGTTGTTTTTTTTTTCCTCCCCCCCAGCCTGCTAATCAGGGTCACCACTATCAGAGGGAAATGAACCCCCTTCGGCAATCAAACCCTAGGTAAGCAAGAACACCCAGCCCTGGAATACTGAGAGCCACTCTGCCAAAAGTGATTTTTATGGCCTTCCATAGACATTTCTAATCAGATGGTAAGCGGTGACTGCAGAATGAAAGCTAAATGTCAACAGCCCTGATAGATATACGTGCCTGGCCTCACCGCGCAGAATTGGGTGGGAATAAATAAATCAAATGTCACCGGAAGCTGCAGATTCCTCTCTCTTTTTGCGTCCGACTGTCATTTTGGCAGATTATTTTCCACCTGTTATTGTTCGGCTTTTTCCTGACAGTTGCTGTGTGTGTGTGTGTGTGTGTGTGTGTGTGTGTGTGTGTGTGTGTGTGTGTTTTTCTTAGCTCCGAACGGTTCAGATTGCACACAAAGTTTTTTTTATTATTATTGATCTAAGACATGGTTAGCCCATTTTGTTCTGGCTTTGAGCAACCACACACAGAATCCATTATATCTGAAGCGGGGGCCAAAAGCTGCACGGAGGGGGGACGCGGCGGTCCAGTTTACTCTGTAGCCACAAGAAACATTCCACCTTGTTTCAGCTGCCCACCAGTCAAAGTAAAGAAAAAAAATAAAAAAAAGCTTTACCTCAGAAAGAAAACGTCTGACCGTCAGACCGGGGCTGGAGGATGAACTACTTTCAAATTCTATTAGAAATGTGAGAGAAAGTGTATCCAATACCAACTTCAGGCATATTAAATGCTGGGAGTGAACCGTCCCATATAATACAATACAGCATCTCTGCGTGTGAGAAATATAACTAGTTTACCTGGGAGAAAGTGCATCAAGTCTGTTTCCACAAAAGCTTCTTAATACGACGATCGCATTAGAAATCTTACAGGAGCAGCATAATTCCAAACAGCTTCCTCTAATTTGCAATAAAGATAGCACGCTGGCTAGCTCGGGGTGGTTGTTGTCTTCGTTCGAATCAGAGCTAATAGCGCAAAACGTTTTATGGGAACAAGCAGGTTCGCCGTTCCGCCAGTGTTCCTCACAGGCAGTGCTAGCTGACTGCAGGAAGAGTCACAATTCTGCCAAGTGTCAGTATCGTGTATCCTGGAATCCTGTTTCTGTTCCCCTGCTGGTTTTGTCCCAGTCTTCTTCTAGTCGCCATGTAGCGCCGTCTAGTGACGGAACTAGACTTTATGTAGCCTCGCTAATTCGCATCGCAGAACTTCATGGACAAGCATTTCTGTTTTATTCATATTTTAGAGCAAATTTCGTTAAACGTTTTTTAAACGTTTTTTTGGAAATGACTAAATCGTAAATTAATAAAGTATATTTAGCTTTTCTAGCTCTTGATTGGTGGTGTAAGTTTATAAACGACAAAAAGCCGATGTTTCGCTTTATTCTACACGTTATCATTATCATCATTATTCTAATTGTTGTTGCCGGTTTTGTTGTTTCCTTTCTCACAGAAAAAGAAAAAGTTATTGATGTCGGTAATCAGCCAAGTGACGCCGGCAAACCGCTTCTGCTCAAGCACAAAAGACACGCGTGACAGATAGATGGCGTCGCGGCCGCCGCGCGCATGTTTACGAAGATGTTGCAGCACATTGCCGATGTTTGCAGCCTTGAAATGATCTTTTTGCATTTGACATTACAACTAGTCCTGTTGTCACTTTGATAAATGAAAAGAAGGCACGCTTCGGACCATTTCCCTCCTGCATATTTTTTTCCCCCACGCCGCTCTGTCACGACTTTTTTTTTTTTTTTTTCTCCTTCCTGCAAGTTCCTCGCAGTGCTTATATATTTGTTTGCCGTCTTTCATGCCGCGCAGCTGTTGGAATTTCTGCCCGTGCTGAAGAAAAGTTAAATGCTAATATCGTTGGGAATAATGAAACGCATTCATAAATCTTGAAAGCCCCCCTGCCCCCCCCCCCCCGCCCAAAAAAAAAAAAAAAGAGGGAGGCCTAAACATAATGCTTCCATCTTGAGACGGCAGGAAGGATGACAGTGTATTGATGGATCGCTCGGTTTGTCCTTGGATGCTTCTGGATTCCCGGCGTTCTCCTCGCTGCCAGCTAGCGCGGAGCCCCGTCTCTCCGCGCGTCTCCGGCTCCTCCTCGCAGGCGTACACAACTGCGCAGCACGTCGTTACAAAACAAGATAAAAGGATTGCGTCACGATTCCGCCTCCGAAAAATTGCGCTGCCCTCCTCCTCCTCCTCCTCCTCCTCCTCCTCCGCTTGATTTACGGCGGGAAAGGCGCCCCGGCCGTATGGGAACCTGTTAATTCCGCCGAAATATATATCGGCATTTAGCGATTTGCGTCATTAAATTAGCTGCACACTGCTCGTCCCCGCTGTGTGTGTGTGTGTGTGTGTGTGTGTGCGTGCGTGCGTGCGCGCGCGCGCGTTAGTGTGAACGGAGGGGCCTCTCCGTCGTCGCGCATCAGGTCCGCCATGCTATGAGGCGTCTAAAATATTCAGTGAGGTTATGCTGTTTAAATGAATGTCCACTGAAATTAATAATGCAGTTGACAGACGCGACAGACACGCTCCGCCACTCGTCTCTCTCTCTCTCTCTTTCTCTCTCTCTCTCCCTCTCTCTCGCGGGCGACGTACACGACCAGAATTAGACTTGGACGCGAGCCTCCATTTACATATTGAAGAGCAGCTGTGTGGAATTTGTCATTGTTTTCTCTCCCTTTTAGGCGCACACCGCCTCACTTCGGGACTCTGTCGCTGCGTTTTGGTTTTTTTTGTGCATCCTGGCGTTTCTTGCGAGGCTCTATTGAGTCACAGCTTTCTTGTCAGCTAAAACGGTTCTTTTTTATATTGTTGACAGGTTTTTTTTTTTCTATGTTAATTTGCGAATGTATTTTGGTTGTGTTTTGTTTTGGTTTTTTTTTGGCTCGGCTTTTGGTTGACACGCAAAAAAATCTGAAAGTCTTTTTCGAGAAACCTTGAGTAGCATATCCACTTGATACGCCCTAATTGCAGATTTTTTTGAGACACGTAAGACTCGGCGCGGCGGCGCACAAACAGAGCAGTTGAGATATAATCTCAATGGTGGACATTTTGAAAGCTTAATTTCAATATAGTTTAAAATGTGTGCCGGACCAAATTGAATCAACCCTAATGTATTTCTTCTTCTTCTTCTTCTTCTTCTTCTTCTTCTCCTCCTTTTTTTATATCAGAGATTCCTCCATATCTGAATTACAATGACTTAAAAATCGAAGAATTTAATCACCCCTGCTATGTCCTCTTAACAATTTGAAGTCCAATTTGCAGCTCTGTAGCCGAGGCCTTTGTCCTCGAAAATTGCTTCCATTAACTTTTGTGCTATGTTCCTCCCTATCACATAGTCAAAGGAGCGTTAGAGTGGGCCGCCTTTGTTAGAGAGAAAAATCAGGGCCTCGGCGGAGATAATGCACTTGATCACTTGAAAGGCATATGGATAGAAATGAAGAAATCTTTTATTCATGTTTAAACGCGCGGAAGATTCTGATTAAAAACACACATATGTGAGTGTATGGATGAAAAAATTGAATGAAATAAAGTTGGTGTGTGGTATATATCCCCAATTTTAACTGTGAAGCTCGTACTAATTTATGCATGTGACCGGACTCTTAAAAAAAAAAAGTTATATTCCAGCCATTCTCACCGCGGGAGACACCGAGTGGTTCACGGAGAGTCTTAAATCCTGGGATGTTAGAATATTAGTGTTACACTTCCAGCTTTGAATGACAGTTGTAAACCAAGGCAACAGTTCCCCTGGATTGTAAAGCAGGTGTGTGGTTATGGGCACTGCTCCAGCTTCCAGGCGTCGAGTCGATCCGGCGAGTGAAATGTCACCCCTCCAGTCTTTGTCCTTGAAGAGGCTTGTTTTACATGATGAGGCTGTGAAATCATATAGATGGCCTCCTGCTATCGAACAGCTGCACGTATGGATTAGCGCACCGACACATGACAATGCTCCAAGGGCATCTGCCGCTGCCGCCAAATGGAGTGACCTTTGTTGGGTCTGGGGCGCTTCGGCCTCGGCTCGCCGTGCAAAGTAAAAACACCTTTTGTGTGTAACCTTTACCACGCACGCTTCGCCGCTTGTTGCGGCTTCTGCATTTGAATGGACGCTCCTTGTGCTGGACTCTGAAAGCAGCGAATGGCCTCACCGTTCTAGCTGGAGGTTGTATATATACAACCTCAGTTGTATATATACATCATGTATGTGTATACATATATATATATATATATATATATATATACATATATACATATATATATATATATATATATATATATATATATATATATATATATATATATGTATATATTAAAGGTTTGGAGTCACTGACTCATTTATGCATTGAACCCTTTCACAACCAGCAACCACAATAATCTACTGGAATGCTGCAAGAACATCACTAGTGCAGGAAAACCAGTCAGGATGTACTGAACACATTATGGGATGGCTTTGACAGCTTTTGCCTGTTGAATGTCTAATTGAATGTGGTTTTAGAGAATGAATATCAAGTGTGCAATATGCGGCCATCATTGCAGATGTCGAATGCTTTGAAATTGCCAAGAATAGATAAATGAATAACTAGAATGAATGAACATTTTTAAAGCAAACCTTTGTATTTTAATCACACTTAGTTGTGTGTGTGGAACCATGAAAGAGTAAACAAGGTGTCATGGTTGATATTTTAGGCTCTATAAACAACCTACTTTTAGTGTGTCAATCGCTTTCAACCAGGCATTGGAAATGGTTTTCATTAAACACTGAAATGTTCCCATACTTGTTAGGCACATCTTGACCGATTTTCGTGCACTCATAGAACTTTATTTCATAAAACTGGTTATAACGATAAACAGAATTCCAAAATAGTATTTTCCCTGCACAGCTGGGCTGTGTCAGGTGCTGGGAGGCAACAGGAGGGTCAGATAGACTTAGTCTGGTTATAATGATGTTCAGTGCAGAAATTAATCAGTAACTCCAAACTCTTTTGAACAATAGTGTCCGTGCATATGTATATATATATATGTATATATACATATATATGTATATATATGTATTTATATTTATATATATTATATATATATACATATATATATATATATATGTATATATGTATATATGTATATATATATATATATATATATATATATATATATATATATATGTGTGTGTGTATATATATATATGTACATATGTATATATGTATATATATATATATATATATATATATATATGTGTATATATATATATGTATATATATATATATATATATATATACATATATAATATATACACATATATATATATATATATATATATATACATATATATATATATATATATATATATATATATACATATATATATATATATATATACATACAGTATGTATACACACATTAACACACATATATACATATATAAGTGTTTTACAGCAGTTCAGTGGAATCTTTTTCGTCTATGCCACGTGCAGGGGAGGCATGACTTCAGTGTGGCGGTAACCTGCAAAGTTCCCACTTCCTGTTAGATCAACTCGTTCTAAGTGAAGGTGAAAGCACGGCGAGCAGACAGCGCCAAGGTTAAGACCCTTAGTCTGGGCCAGAATGTGGACACTTGGAAGTCACAGCTGGAGCCCAAATCTAATAAATGATCCTTCAGGTGAAGCGGTGAGGTGTAGAGGCTAAGTGCGCCGCAGAAGTGGCTCAAGGACAAGCGGAGCTTCGATGGGTTTCTCCGAGCATGGGATGATGGGACTCCGTTGTTAAAACGTCATATAGGCGCAATTTGATGTGCACGGTACAGTCGGAGGATGGTGAGTATAATGGCGCATGTTGTCATGACCGTGTGCTTTTATGGTCTCTTCCCCAGAGAATGGATGGATGTGCTCAGCCCTCCTATTATGCCTCCTAGCCAGCTGAGAAGGTCAGGCAACACGCGGAACAATCCGGAAAATCTAATCAGCGGTACAGTAACCTTAATCTTGGGCCTTTTTTCCCGCAGACGCCCTTTTTATATGTCCTTTAAAGTCAGGTCGATAGCAAACAATAAGATGCTTTAAAGGTCCCGTATTATGCAAAATTCACTTTCACTGCCAAATGTCTAAATTTTGGATTTTGGATTTTTTTTTTACATTTCTGTAGACGGTGCTTTCTAACGACAATATGTGTTTATCGACGAACTCACAAACAAGAAAGGTCCTTCCCCAACTTCTTCTGCTCGCTCCACTTTCCTGGAAGTGTGTGCGTGCTGAAACACACGGTTCTGGGAATAATCCCTCTGTGGTGTAACACTAATGCCTCTCCTGGATTGTCCCCACCCCCGCCAGGCCCTTCCACCCCCCTGAGACCGCCCTTGTTTTTTATCCCTTTTTTAAACACAGATACAAGAAACCACCCGTTCTAGCTGGAAGATGAAATGTTTTTTAAGGGGGAGTTTTCCCATTGGATGCTGTAAACCGAGGGATAAATACTGAAATTTCTGGAGCTCCATAGCGAGGATTGAATACAGATAATTAGGGATGCACTGATACTACCTTTTTACAGAACAAGAAGTATGAGTACCTGCATTACAGTGCTCACAGATACCGAGTACTTAATAAGGCCATTACACATTATAGGATTACTTTGACTACACATTTTCCACAAATCTATTATTCTATTATTTGAACAACATTCCTCAGCATGTTTATCTTGAACAAGTTTCACTGTAGTACAAACATAAATCTAACGAAATTGTATTATCCATACATAATACAACTGATATCGGTGTCATGGTGTAACAAGTAGAGTATTCAACCCCGGTATCGGTACCAATACCCAATACTGATATACAACTGGTATCGGCACGTATTTGACGAGTACGAGTTGAGTACTCAACCCCGGTATCGGTACAAATACCCAATACTGATATCGGCATACATATACAACTGGTATCGGTGTTGTGGTATCGGCACGTATTTGACGAGTACGAGTCGAGTACTCAACCCCGGTATCGGTACCGATACCCGGTGCATTCCTGCAGATAATCTTGCAGGACTGTAAGTAATCCTGTGGGATTTCTAAAGATGAAGACCTGCAAAAGAGGTACGATATGGGACCTTCAACATTAATGATGCTAAGTGCGTAAATTGGCTTGACAAGTGGGGAACCTCCACCACTGACAACACTTAGGAGAACGTTGAGCCTTGAACAAAGGCTGCGCACGGCAAGGGGAGAGAGTGACGTTGTATCTAATTAAGGGTAGAAAGCTCCTGAGAGTGGAGCTCTCTGTCCTCCACATAACTCCACGGGTCAAAAGAGACAGGCTCATTACAGGTCTGCACCCTCTAGACACATCCACCGGGTTAATTGATGGAACCTTTTGAGTTTACAACGTCGTCTTTTTTTTTTTCTTCTTTTTCCCTTTTTTTTTTTTTTAAACGCACGCACACAATGTGTCCTATAATTAGTTTTCATTATCGTCGCCCGAGTTCTGATAAGATAAAATGTTCCTCCCCGAGCATTCCGTAACCTTTTTAGCATTTCACTGCCTGTCAATTTAACAGCTAAATTCACATGCTTTAAAGGAGTGTGTGTGGGGGGGGGGATTACGCGGAATCTCTTTACACCTCCATAATGCGCTCCGGTGTGTGCGCGTTCTTTGGTGGTGATTGATGAGAGGAAAAAATGGCAGCGGCACAAAACTTTCAAATCCACCTGAGTCTGAAGGTCACCTCGCCGTCCAGTTTATTCCAGCAACAACTGCGGATATAGGGAGCCCGGCGCGGACGTGCTGCCGTACAAGAGGAATACAATAAACGTTTTACATTATACATTTTTTTTTCCCTGTCAGTGAAAAACCAATTCTTTTTAAATTGCAGATGCACTGTTAAGATATGCGGCCTGACTTGGGGGATTTTTTTTCCTGGCTTGTTTGCAGGAGGAGAGGACTCGGCGAATAAGCAGGAGGATGAAGACGAATATTTGAATCTGCTCTATGATCCCTGCTTGAACTGCTATTTCGATCCAAAGACGGGGAAGTACTATGAACTAGCTTGACTCAAAGCTCAACAGACTCCAGTTTAATAAATCAGAGTCATTGATAGTAGATGAAAAGCGCCAGTTGTCTTTGAAGGCCTAGCTTATTGATCGGTGATAGAAGGAGGGGGGGCAGTTTGAAAAAAAATATAATCAAGAACTTCCATCTCACTGCTTTATTTCAAGGCACTAACAAGAGCTTCATGTCTCTACAAATAGCGTCATGTTAGTGTGCACAGCACACTCAATAGACGAGATGCATGCTTTGGCGTCGAATTGAGTCGCTGTCCATTCAGTGGCACATGTGGTGCGAAAAAGGCGCCTTTCAGAAGTCTTGGCTAGCGAATGGATTTCTTCGCTTTTTGAAAGAACATCCTGGAGCTTCTTTTCACTGGGAACATTTTCTAACATTTGAATTTTGCCTGGATAAGTAGGTCATCTTTTGCTTTACTTGTAATAATTTATGCCTAAAAGTCTTTTGTAGATGTCTGTAGTTTTTCTCTCTTTTTTGCCAGAATTAAATTTTCATTAAAATGACTGCTGATTTTTGTGTGTGGGTTTTAATTTTAAGCGCGCTACCATTGGAACTGCCTTAATTCAGTCGTCTTAACAAGCCAGGAAGAAAAAGAAGAATGATTTTGAGCCGCTCAAAATCGGAATAATTCCACGTACACGTAGCTGTGATATTTCACAGTAGAACCTCTAACTGCAGCAGACAGGCCCACGAGGCCTCTCAGTTATTTGTGCCAAAACACTGATCACACCTCATGAGCAGACGAACATGAGACTGACTCACCATTTCTGGGGGAGATAAATCGGCTCCCCCTACCATCCGACAAAAGGACGGAACAAACAAAAAATTAATTTGTCTCTACGGTCTTAACTGAGCAACTCCCCCATCCAGTTCAGTGAACTGAGCTTTCAGTTAGCCCAGCCAGCATGCAGGGCTTGGATCAGCAGGCTGACATTCTGGTAAATACTTGTGTGAGTCCACAGCGTTACCTTGAAAGCCCTGTAGGAAGAGGAAAAAAGTTTGTGCAGCACTGAGTTAGCGGTAGTTGTAGCGAACATTCTATCCAACTGTGGGTTTGTTCTTTGACCTTGCACTATTATCGTACCTGCACTTTTGTTCCAGCTTTAGTTTCTCTCTCTCTTTTTTCTTTTCTTTTTTTAAAAAAAAAACAACTTCCTCCTGGAACTGTATCTTTTTGTAATACTTTCTTTAACAGTTCCTTGACACGGACTGCTACAACCATGGTCAAATTCCTATTTTGAGTGCTCAGGCCTGGCCATTACCGTTGATTCTCATACTCACCGCAGACAATAAGCTTAAGGCCGAATGACACTTGATGATAACCACTAAAAAAATAAATAAAATACACTGCCTATCGTTTTTTTTCTGTCAGCGTGGATTCTCATTCTTCCAATGTGTAGCGATTATGATAGGTCTGGATAGGCCACGCCCTACCAACGGCTGGAAGCAACACAACCAGACAAGCTGACACGGAAGCCAGAGGACAAACAAGAAAGAGGTCGTCCACGATAGACTTGGCACAGAAATACGGAGGCTACCAGGACCGTGCGAATCACCAGGAGCTGCTGGAAAGACGAGTCCAAGACGGAGACGCCCGGAGTTCTCCAGTCGGTGCCCTACGTGCCCCGGAACGGGTAGGAGGCGGAAGTAAGTAAATGGGCGACGTGCGTCTGAAGAGCGTTCTGCCTCTGGTTGTTACAATCAACATACATTTTCACTCGTATAATATGGAACGGTTATGATTGGGCTGGATGGGACACGCCCCGCGAGAAGCGCAACCAGACAGAGCCTCACCCGGGGCCTTGGGGTGGGGGAGGGGAAGAGGTCGTCTGAGACAGACTTGGCGCTGAGACGTGGACGCTGACGGGACCGAGCGGATGACCCGAGGCCGGCTGGAGAGAGGGAGAGGGAGAGGGAGGAGACCGAGACAGGGACGCCTGGAGGTTCGCTCGCTGACGGCCGACGTGTCAGGAGGGATCGCAGGCGAAAGGCAGTAACAGGGGCTGTGCTGCTGCTTCTGGTGGAGGACACGCTGCCTTCAGTTTGACGTACCAGCGTGCTCTCACGCTCTCAGTAAATGTACGGAATAATTAAAACAGTTGTTTTTGCAGAGCATAAAGGAGTGAAATTAATAAATAAAACATATTTTGTTGATTGCTGTTACTTTGTTTTAATCTTTTTTTCTTTTCTTTTTTAAATATATATTTATAGGAATTTGAAATGCTCTAATATTACTAATTGGTTTGAAACACGTCTTTGGAAAAGACCACGTGACGAGGCAGTCACGCGGGGGTTGTGGAAAGTGGGCGCGGAAATCGCGCTCCTCGTGAACAGGAAGTAAACAAACACTTGGCGCTCCATCCGCACCAGAGCAACGCGAGCCCAGGTAGCGTTTACACACGAGCGGGCTTGAGTACAAAAATGAAATAATTTAAGCACGACAGCCAGATTTCTGGAGCTTCCGACACTTTAAAACGTACGTTTGGGAGTCAACGTCGCTACGTATAGTGTTTAATGTCGACGGCGCAGCGACTGTGAAACTTTGCGCACTTCTGCAGGACCAGTGAAGCCGCAAGACAGCGTTTGACCTCTATGACGACGTCAAGTCCAGTAGGTATCGATGTTATTCTGCGGTGTCCTACGGTTTAACTTTAGGAGGCGGCGGTGTTTACATTGTAGCCGGATACTGACCTTAAATCGTATGGTAAATGCGAATTAGATCACATAATTTAATTTAGACTCTGGCTAGCTCTCGGCTCTTTTTTTTTTTGTTTTGTTTTATCTCGAGTTTGACCTTGTTTTTCAGCCTTCTACAAAAAGATACTCACAAATAATTAAATGTACTTTGGCTTGCGTTGATACCCCCTTAAGATTACCAATAAATAAATTAGTAACCACACGATGTGCGTGGCTGAAAAAAAAAACAACTTTTTTTTTTTTTTTAACCATAATGTAACTTAAGTTTTATTCATCAATGTGGAATCAATGCCATCAATTGACGACATCATAAGCATTATGGCCTATAGCTATGTGGAATAAAAGCATGTAGTCCGCAAGTCCAACTCTCCCCCCCACCTTCTGGATAAGCCACTATTCATAATATGCCTCCTTTTATTTACTTAATAAATTGAGAGGGGGGAGCAGAAGCGTCACATTTGAAATGATATTTATAGGTTTCGTATTTCTTTATCAGATAGCAAATATCGCCACGCTGTCATGCTGTGAAAAGTGCAGTGACGATGAGCCCGCTTGACTGCTGTCATGTATCTCATCACTGTTGTCTGACACTTTGACACGAGCGCGAATAGTCCTTCCTGCTGGATCGTCTCCCTTTCATGCTACGCGTGGCTGCCAATTATCAAGGCAGAGACTAATGTTCTCACATTCCGCCTTTACCTATCATCCCTCTGCTTCTCCAGTCTAATAATAAAGACACAAGCCGGCGTTCACAGTTGTCACGCACTCGCTTCAACCGACTTCAATCAACCTTTATTTATAAAGCGCTAAACCGCATCCCGAGTCGTCTCAGAAGCGCTCGTTTTCACGCCGTGAAGAGAGACCCGGTGGGTCCCTCCGGAACCTGCCTGCTAAAACCCTCTCCTGCCCTGTTCAGGGATTCACAGTCCTGCTCTTCAGCTCTCAGGCCTCTTGTGTTTCATAACACGCTGATGTTCAGCTGTCATATTTCTTGCCCGTATATCCTTTTTTTTTTTTTTTTTTATCAGCGCCACACGTCATGAATTTGAGCTGTTAACTTTATGGGCTCTTTAACTACCCCACTGTTAGACCTTATGGAATTCATTTGTCTCCTAAGGCCGCCTTTGGGCTGCACCCCGGGATTATTGCGTCTGTGATCTCGGTGTGCTTGGCAGCAATCTTTGCCGCGGTATTGATCATCCGGAAATACTGCTTCCCAGTCAAGTAAGCATGATTTATTAGCGTGCCTTAATGAGATTAATATTCTGAGAGCAAGCGAGGGGGAAAACGCATCAAGCCGCCCCGGCCTGTCGCCGCGCTTTTATTTCAGCGAGGCGACGTACAGATACTCGGTCCTGAGGGGGATGGAAGACCAGGGTTCAGCGGCGGCAGCAGAGGAGGATGTTGACAGGGGCGCCGGCGCCGTGGAAATCGAGTCAGACGAGGTCAGTGCGTTGTGACTTCCTGATTGTAGCCTTCACAGTGACATCGCGCATCTTTTATAGCCCCTCTTTTTGTCTCCCTGCGATAGAGTCTTCTGGAATGAACAGCACCAATAACACCAGGACACCGGACGCTCATTTCGGAGAGGAGGCCTCCAAATAATGATCGCAGTTCATTAAAAAGTGAGAACTTTTTTCTTTTCTTTTTTTCAAATATTAATTTTACTATCAATTAATCATTTGGTCTGCAACGTGCAACGATGAAATGCCAAGGATGATATGAAATGCAATTCATCTTTTGGTAAATTGGTCCAAAGTCCCAAATTATTCATGTGAACGAAACCTAAGACAGCAGCAACAAAGTGAGCTGAACAAACCCAAGTGCCCGCCCGAAATGCTTGTTGATTAATAACCTGTTGTGTGAATTATTAAGGACTGATGAGTGACACCTCCGGCCGTTGCCTTTTGGATGTGTGCGGCTGAGTATTGCGTTGTATTGCTTCAGTGTGAAATTATTCAGCTTGATGTGTATCGTCCCTGACACTTTTTAGTGAATATGCAAAATAAAATATTTATTTATTGTATCAACAAAACTGAACGTGATGTGTGTGTTTTTTTTGGCCTGTGGGGTGGAACATCTGTCTCCCGCATCGAATAGTGATTACGCAAACTGTCCGCGCGAATGAATCCACCGCGCGGTGTCGCAAGGACGGAGATCCACCCTGTCGCTGCCCCGGCTCCTCGCATCTGCTCTGGAAGCCTCGCCGAGATGCGGAGTTACCAGGAAGCTTCAGTGGGGAAAGTGGCAGCATATTAATTAACTCTGTGAATTGCAGGTTGTATACAGGTGTCGAGCTCCGGCGGTGCCGCGCGAAGTCCTCCCGCGGATGCTGCAAGGTTATGCGCGTTAATGGGGTTAGCGCGCGGATTGTCAAGGCGCTCACTCACTCTTTCATCATTATTCATTGAGGTGTCGCTAAGCTGGTCCCTGATTGGACGGATTTTGCGGTTAGCAATACCTAGATCCGTCGTAGTGTTCTAAAGTGATACGTGCATGTGTAACTCTTCAACAGAAACACACTGAAGTGAACTTCAAATCAAATGTTAATTTGCCTTTCAAATGTACTTTCACACTTGTTTTCCAATATATATTTGAATTCACCTGAGAGTGCTTTACTGGAGCAGTAGGATGACTAGCTAACCCCAAAACTATACACATATCCAAAATATAGTCACAGCCAGTTACTCACTTTTAGCTTCCAGAACTATGTCCTTTGCACACACTTTCTGATAAGTGGAACAACCATAGAAGCAGAGAACGCACTCATTTCCGGTGCATCCGCTGACTGGAGACTGGAGACACAGCGTTGTCAGAAAACATCGGTCAAGTGAGTATTTTTTTTTTTTTGCATTGTACCTTTTTCTCGTCCTACTTTGAAGTACAAACTGGTTTAGATGAATCAAAAGATAAAGGAAAGGGGAACATCGTTTTGAAGACGGAATCCTTTTTGGTGGCAAGGTAGTAGTTCTTCATCAAAAAAAGAAGGTGGTTGTTGCAAGATAATGAAATACATTAAGCTGTAGCCCGACAGCGTGACGCAACCTGCAGGATGGGTTGCATTATGACATCTTCGCACCCTTTCATTTCTTTCTCGTCTGAGGGCCAGCAACATTCGCAGTATGTATTTAATAAGCGCCCTCTGTGAAGCTTGACACGAACGGTTGACGTTGAAGGAGATTTTTTTTTAATTTTTTTTTGTAAAGGCTAATTGATATGCTGTTAAAAACGGAAATGCTCGCACTACAACGAGTAGTGCCTTTGAAAGGCGTTTGCTCTTTCTTTCTAATGCCAACATTAACCTACTGAAAGCAAATTTGCCGTGGAGTTCAGAAATCTCGCGGGCTCTTTAGCCGACTTGGAGGAGGAGTGATGTCGCGCGGCGCGTTTTGGCAGGTGCGTATTTCCACAAAGGATTTGTGGGGGGGGTGGAGCGACTCCGCTTGCTTACCTCACATCCTGGTGGGAAGGCCGCGGCGGTGGCGGGCTGCTCTGCGGCTACTCCGGTAATTGGCGTTTGCATGAACAAGATATCAAGCGACGGAGTGAACCTGCCCAACCCCCTGCATCAGATGTTTCGCCAGAGTCGGCGGTATATTTTCTATTATATACATAACGACTGGTGTTTTTCCGCCGCGCTCTGTGATGAATGATGTTAATGATGACTGCGGCGTCGTGGCTTTATGATGCGTTTTGCTGCACGCATAATTCACTCCGTCTCTTATCTGCGCAGCATCTCGGCTTAATGAGAGAGGAAGTATTTATAGTTTGTGCAACTCATTCTCTCCAGTGACCGCTCAAACTAGCCGCGTCTCATTATTTCCGCTCGAGTGGACGGGCACATTGTTTATCAAACGATAGACAAAACAAAGAAATTATGTTTTAACATTATTATTTTTTTCCCCCCCTCCCCCCGCCCCCTTAATGCACCATGTGCCTACGCAAGCATTATAATGCAGCGCACACAGACCCTCTGCTGGTTCCCCGTGGCACTACAAAGTGTTGTGCGTCAGAAGGTCCCTCGAGTCAAGTCCTGGTAGGCCAGATTTCAGACGTGGGAACAGAAATTAATGTTGTTAAGTGTCAGAGGTGTAAGAGTATCGAGACCAATTCGTACAGTGTGTTTGTTCAGCCCTTGAATTCTATGTGTTTTCACTTAATCACGGGGAAAGCTGAAGTACAGCCTGGGTAAAAAAAAAAAAACAGCCCCTGCATTTGTAATATGCTGCATTAAAGGGAAACTTTTCACCCTGAAGTCCATCCATCCATTTTCAATACCCGCTTCTTCCTGAACTCAGGGTTGCTGGCTCTGCTGGAGCCCCTCCCAGCTGTTGTAGGGTGACACCCTGGACAAGTAGCCAGTTCATCGCAGGGCCACAACACACTCTGAAGACCCCAAGTTCCAACCATGTTCCCCTCTGCACATATTCTGCACTATTTCCATCCAGGTCCAAACTGGACGTTTCAGGGAGATAATCCCCATTGAGTTTGTGTGCGTTTTTTTTTTTGTTTGGTTTTGCATTTTGTTCGCGTCTGCCCGATGCCGTCACACCTTTTGAAACGCACAAATTCCATTCAGCTCGAACGGAATCTCGACGCGCGCCGCACTGCAACGTCGCGAGGCGCGCCGCGTGTTTGGCAGATCCAGAGCGCGCGCTTAGAGCCAGTTGTTCCCGCCGCCAGGAGGCACCGAGGCAGCTGCGGGAAGCCAGGAAACAACTGCCTTTTCAGAGGCTGAAACCTCGAGCGAGGATCCTGACTCCCAAACACAAGGGCCATCCGAGCCAGAGAGCAGATTTTATCACCATATTTGCGATTGTGTCTGAAAACTTTGTGGGTGGAAGCAGGCAGATGAGTGGCCTCAGACCCGTGGAGACCTGACCGTTAGTTGAGCTAGCTATTGTAAATGAAATGTGTCAGGGCCAGAGGTGTGTCCCCGACCTGCCCCACTCCAGACGGCAGCTAACCCCGCTCATTGTTGCCAGGCATTGGTTTACTTTCCCCAGCAATACTCAACAATAATAATAATAATAATAACGGCGACCACATTCGGCCACGTTAGTGAGATGATCACAAATCAAAGCCAAGCAGCCTGGAAGCCCGTCGCTGAGACCGTGGCCCAGTTTTATTGCGCAATTTGTCACACGTTCCGGGTCCACGTGGCTGCGGAAGGGAGGGGGGATGGCCACACGGAAGCTTTCATTCCCTAATCAGCCGCTTCCGCCTTCCTGGTGATGGATAAATTGATCCGTGCTGGGTAATTAAATAGCAGCCTCCTCGTGCTCATTACCGTCGGGGGGGAAGTTCATGTTTTCGACCCCTCAAGGCGCGCGAGATCTCGAGCTGAGCTCCGGGCAGATGTTTCAGTTAGCATGCCTGTCACCAATTAAATATCTGTGAAGGCTGAGTCCTCGGCAAACAGTGCTTCTTATGCCTCGGCAGAGAGCGAGGAGTGCCATCAAACACCGCTGTTTGTTCTCGACGGCGAGGACGAGGACGGTGGCGCTCCCGGTGTTCTCCGCTTTAGCTAAATGAATAATATCGCGCGCTCGCTCGCTCGCTCACACGCTAGCTGATTTTTTTATTTTTTTTTTCCAAATTTGCTCTTGCACGTGCAGTTCACCCATCTCCTGCCATTTGTTTGTGTACCAGTCCTGGAATAAATTCATTGTTCATTGGTTTTTATTTTTGTTATTTTACTTTTCAGCCACAGTCTATTTTCGATCAGCTGCCTTCCGCCGACTGACTTCACAGATTCTGTGAGATGCATTGCCATTCACATGCAAATTAGATATCTGTTATGTTTTTTTGGTCTATTTATACATCCAATTAGAAACGTGACACCGGCGGCCCCCTGTTTGCCCCCTTCCTCTGCCATTTCCTCCCCAGGTTTCCAACGTGTTGCTCTCAAGAAACTTTTCCACTCCGTGACGGCATCAGACAGAGAGAAACTTTACCCAGCCCTGTGTGTGTGTGTGTGTGTGTGTGTGTGTGTGCATTCATAATCCCACATCCTGCTTTCTGTGTAGCACAAAGAGGGGAGGAGACGGACTGTCACACCTCCTGCCACATCCAGACACTCTCTCCCATGAGGAGTGCACGGTACGAATTAACAGGCTGCGCTCGCGGATGAGGCCAAGTTTTACAATATTGCTGATTAACGGGAACTACCCCAAGCTCACCGAGCGCTCCCCCCCGCCCCACCCGGCTCTGGCTGACATGAAAAATCCAGGTGAGGCTTCAATTTTCTTTACCACCAGCAGCAGCCCCAGCGGCAGCCGGGCCTGGATGTTGAATGTTGGATGTTGGATGTTGGATGTTTGCCTGCGAGACTTCATCTCTCCGCTCGCTGTGCGTTCCGACAGAAATCGCGTGCCTCCTCGTCGTAACCGCTGTCCTCCTCATCACGTGGGGAATCTCAATCAATTCCTTTGATGTGCGCGGAAAAGCAGGAAATGTTCTCGGTGAGCTAATTTCCACCTGTTACATCAGCCCGCTCTTTTCATTAGATTTGGTTTGAAACGTCTAAATAACACCCCATCCCACTTCTTACTCTTTTTCCTTCTTTTTTTTTTTTTTTCTTCTTCTTCCAGGAATCTCTGATTTCGAGCAAATAATCCGAGAATCCCAAACAGGTAAATCAAAGCGGGCCTCGCCGTCTCGCCGGCGTTGCGTCATCTGCATCTAGCCTGGCTGTGTAACCGCCGCTCTCTTGCACGCAGAAGCGCCCGAGCCCAAGTGCGGCCTCTCCAGGGTCTGTCCGCTCCACCACTACGCTCTTCGCCTCAGGAGTGGAGCTGCCGGCGTGGTCGGACCCGAGATCTGCTTCGAGGGCAAAGTGTACGTGCTCCGACTCCCGTCCAGTCCAGTACAGCGTCTCGAATAGTCCGACTCGACCCCCAAGTGCTCTGGAAGCAGCAGCCGGGAAAAAACTCCTCCTGTAGGAAGAAACCTGGAGCAGACCCAGATGTCAGAAGGCCGGTCGGGGGTGAAAAGGAAAAACAAAATTAAAGAGGGACATTGAGATATAAGTAGTCAGAGTGGCAGACAGGCCAGAGTGAGTTGCAGTGTGAAAATCAAATGATTACAAAGCTCTTATGATATATAATATAAATGTACTTAAACATATAAATATAGAAAGACATCATTAGTATATGTAAATATGTATACGTATATAAATAAATGTTACTATGTAATTATAGGCAAAATTAATTTGAAGTTTAAATGATACTTAAAAGTATAATAGTGTTTTTTTTTGCTGCTGTCCATATAGAAATGATTTGTCTGCGGCAGAAAGGAGGGGGGATTTCAATAAGATCTCATTTGCCTTTGTTGTTCTTGAAGCATCATGAGTCATTTGCTGAATAATGTGGGACCCGGCCTGAACATCGTCGTGATAAATGGTGAGTAAAAATACGTTGGATGGTGCGGCTATTATTACACCGCGGGTATAATAATAGTACTCGCTATTATCATAATACTAGGTTTTGCGCAAAATTGCAAAGCGGCCAATAATCTTGCGGATTACGTTTCAAATCTAACGCCACTTGTCAGGGGTTTATTTGTTGCATGTTGTCAAGTCTGTTCATCCCCATCTGCAAGTTGTGTTCTTCCACCAAGTCTTTATAGTCCTCCTTGCAAAATATCCGCTATTCCCTGGCAAATAATGAATCACCGTCTGCTGATGAGGATCGTGTCACACCTCATTGAGTGTTTTCCATCTCAGATGAAAACGGAGCTGTGGAAAAATTTGGCTTTCTGAACACGAAGGGCGGAAGTGAGTTTTGCTTTCATCCTCCCAGGTTCTGTTTTATTTCCCTCTCGCTGCTCCAACAGTTTTTGTAACCTAAAAAAAAAAAAAAACATATTTTGTATTTCTTTTACGACTCCTCCCGAAGACCCAGAGGACACGCTGTCGTACCTGAAGGGGATTAAACCGGGAAGGATTGTTTTGATGGCTTCATTCGACGATGTCACACCAAAGTGAGTTAAAGCTTCAACCTGGATTTTAGCGACCGGGAACAAACTTTGTGACCGGCAGCGGCGGCGGCGGTGGCGTTGGCGGCGGCGTCAACTCTTCTTCCCTTTGCTCGGTGGCAGGCTGACAGGAGAAACGGTGGACCTTCTCGCCGCCATGGGAAGCGCTTTGATCGGGTCTGTGAAGGCCCGAGACAGCTGGGTGTTTGCCGGGAGGGCGGGGACGCAGCGCAGGAGCCAGTTTGAGAAGGTCAGTGAGCGGAAAATGAAACACGCGGCGGCAAGAGAAAGATAATTAACGGTAAACAAATGTTCCCTCTCGTCACCGCTCACCTGTCAGAGAGCCGCTAACGATGAGGAAACCAACGTGTACGAAGGCTGGCCGGCGCTGGTGGAGGTGGGTGGCTGCTTCCCGTTGGCCCTCAGCTGATGGGCGCAGACCTCTGAGGGCTCTTTCCACTGACAAGAGCAAAAGGTTTCCGCCGTAATTACAGGCTGCATAAATAAAGCCAACAACACTTGACTACTTAAATATTACAGTAGTTTGTCCCTCTGGGCGCGATGTGCTGTGTTTTTTTTTCTCTCTCTCTCTCAGACTCCCGCAGGTGGAGCATCATTTATTATTTACCTTTCAGCGAAAAGCAGGTCACCTCAGCTTCTGCTCGGTGCCCTTTTCAGTATCGTCTTTCTCACGTTAGCCTTTGACACACGCGCTTTCCTCTTTCTTTTGCCTGACTGCATTGTTTGCGGCCCTCCTTTTTTTTAAACCAGCATGTAGCTTTGAACTTTTTTTTACACAGGTATTTATTGTTCTTGTCCTCTAGTTCAATGACCCCTCTGAATACTAGCAGGGAGAAAAAGTTCTAAACAATTCGTCTCAACATACTATCTGATGCTTTTATTGTGAAATGAAATTTGCCCGCATCTGTTATTGAACTCTTGAACTTCTTTTGCTTCATTTACTTTCAAGGAAATTTTTAGAAATTTGTGATGTCACAAGGGGCACTGCTACCTCTCACAGTTAGTGGCCCAGATGTATGTTCCATGCGTGTATTGACAATAAAGCTGCTTTACTTTTCTTGCCTTTACTTCTTTTGCTTGTTACAGACTTTTCGGAAAGTTTGCAGTTCTGCACACCTTTTATGATGTCACAAAGGGCATTTATACCAGATTAGTGGCTTCGCTCCCAGCCAGGTCCCCTCCCTAGTTTAACTGTTTTGGTCCTAATCCAAACATGCAGGAGATTCAATAACGCTTTTATGTTAGCGGGACGCTGCAAGCAGAAGGCTAACGTGCTTTTTTTCAAATTAGCTACTAGATTCCTAATCATGCATTGCTGCTACTTTGCAGTCTAGGATGCCGGGGTGGAAAAAATAATCTGAAAATATTCACAACATGGTACCTTTAAACCTTTTCTCTAAAGAGCAGGTTGTATGTCTGCTAGCAGTAGAATCAAAAATAATCCAGTGACTTTAAAAAAAAAAAAGAAGAAGCTTTGACTGTAAAATAAATACTCCTGCATATAGTGCAGAAGGCTTTAAAATTCCAGCAGCATGTTGCTGTCCGGGGCACGTCCTCCTCGATACGTCTGCCTCCAGTGAGCCTCATCATTTATGGTTCAAACAATGACAAGAGAAGGAGAGGAAAAAGTCTCCTCCAGAGCTCAGGAGGAATCAAAATCCCAGCTGCGAGGATAAAGATGTCTCTAATGGAGAGGAGAGAGAGAGAGAGAGAGAGAGAGAGAGAAAAAAAAACCCAGAGACGGTAAGTTCTTTCCTTTACTTCCTTCATGTGTCGCCTCTCCCCGTCAATCTAATTCTGCGGCAGAGAGGCAGCCGAGCGGGGAGAGAGAATTCTCCCCTGTTACCGCAGCTCGTGCGGAGGAGCGGCACAGCCGTAATAAATGCTAAATCTGTACTAATTGCGTGTTCTTTATCACATAAAAAAGAAAACTCCTTTTCTCCGGGTTCTCTCGCTTTTATTTCCGGAAGACTGCTAATTCCATGCCGCGAATGTGGGGCTTTGTCCAGTAACAAGAGCTTTCGCCGGAGCCGGGGAGAGGGCCTGGGAGAGTGTTTATCCCGTCATGTCCTATTAATTCTTCTGCACACACTACCCACTGTGGGCGATTTAGCCGAACAGCATGACTCTCCCCTCATCAACCAAACGGCACAAGCAGAGTTGTCATTAAAACGCCTCAATTAGATTCCACGTCTCCCCCTCTCTCCCTTTTGCTTTTGTTGTTGTTGTTGCTGCCGTCTTCCTCATTTGCTGCCATGTTGTTTCAATGCCACTGTATCTCTGCGAGGCTTTTGAACGCCACCGCATACAACAATGATGAATGTGTGTGTCTCCCTATGTGTGTCAGCCCTCAGGCTCGGAGCAGCCGCAGTGTGTTGCGTTTTACATGAATTGATAACTATCCAGAAGAAGAAGAAGAAGAAGAAGAGGAAGAAGAAGAAGAAGAAGAAGAGGAAGAAGAAGAAGAAGAGGAGGAGGAAGAGGAAGAAGAGGAAGAAGAGGAAGAAAAAGAGTTGTTTCCGCATTTAGACGTTCTACAAATATATCATCAAACCAGCAAAAAAGACGGAGCTTCTTTGTTCAGACATGTTTTCGACGTGAATCCCCACCAGGGAGCGACTGTCTCGGCTTTCTGAGCCCGCTCGGGATCCGTCAGACGTGGTGCAGCTCAGCGGGAGGAGGAGGAGGAGGAGGAGGAGTGGAGGAGTGGCGACGGGAGGGGGAGGGATGAAGGGATGAGGCGCCTTCGGTTTGATGTTGTCATTAATGAGGCGGTGGGCCTTCACCTCGACGCCGCGGCCGCTCACTTCACCCGGGCGTGTGTGGACAGGCGCTGACACTCCGCTCCGCTCCTTCATCCGCCGGCCATCTCCGTTGCCGCTGCCACTTGCGTGAGTCGGCAGGCACTGGAGGCCTCAACGGGAGGGACAGGTTTTTATGTGCTCGGAGCACCATCATGTGTCTCCCGTCGCTGTTTTGTTTATCCCTCTCCACCCTCCCTTGTCGCCGCTACTTCCGCCGCGCCGGAGCGCCGTGACAGCTGTTGCCAACTCCCCAGTAAGTCCTAAAAGTCGCTTAATGACGTCACTTAGTCATCCGCATGTAATTGCAATGGGCACTGTAGGTGCTGAATGAGAGGGGATAGCATTGTGGGAGGGACAAATAAATATGTTTACTATGTTTAAAACGACAAATTAACTTTGCACCGAGAGAAAGGAAACACACTGGCAGAGTGACTGCTTTGGTTTTTCAATTGACTTTATGGTCCACGGAGAAGCCTTCTGTAAGTGACAAGTCAAAGCACCACACATGTAACCGCCGCCATTGTGAATAAGATCAGATAATATGATAAAATAACCATTTTAACCATAACATTTGAAACATAAACCAGTCTACTGCACTATTTTTTTTGTGCGACTCGCGCATGCACACTTCATTTTCAGACCGTACAAGGCACTAGCTTGGACGATTCGTTAGCAGGTCAGGAGAACTATACATGGTTTCACATCCAAGTTGCCAAAAGGCTCCATCAGCAGCAGAAAAAGTCACTAGATTTGTTGTTATTCACGTTTATGGGATAAAAAAAAAAAAAAGGCTCGAAGGCACTGAATACACAGTCAATCATGGAGTTTGCAAAACACATTTTCCACGCCTGGAAAAGTCGTGGAACTTAACTGTGCCCCTCTCAAACTAACAAACTATAAACAATGCTACATCTCCGTGAACAGAATAAGCCTAGCTGACAAGCTCTGCCTATCTAATTTAGTCTAAGCTTTTTTATCCTTTTAATCCTTTTTTTATTATTATTTTAAGATCATTGTACCGTAAAGCAATGGGCAAAGGTTCACGTCTTTTAAGTACAATTAAGTACAATTACAATTCTGTACTTATAATTTGTGGTAAGGTTGTGGAAAAGTTTAGAGATTTTGCCAGTGAAAATAAGTTGGAACCCTTTAAATATACCGAGAAATCACTAAGTTTGGAACATTGGTGACAGCGCCATTGCATTGGTATGCCGCGTAGTTGTGCGAACATGAAGAGGCCCGACTTCCGATCGAGAGACAAGGTCTTGTGATGCCTTGTGGGCGCGTGAGATGCATCTTTATTTGATGTTGTCCACTCCTTGTCATCGCCCAGTACTTGCCTCTGGTACGTTTTTATTCGTCACACTTTGCCCTGGAGAACCAGAAACGTTCACTTCCTCAGAGCCAGTGGAAGCACTCTTTGCCACACTGCAGAGATTAACGTTTGAAGAGCTGGTTACGCTCAACTCCGACTTCCTCCCATGAAGCAAAAACATTTTTGGGAGGCAAAGCGGACACTAAATTGTCTGTAGGTGTGTGCGTGAGTGAGTGTGAGTGGTTGTTTGTCTTTCAATGTGGCCCTGTGATGAACTAGCGACTTGTCCAGGGTGTAACCTGCCTTGGCCCTATGACAACTAGGATAAGATCCAGCAGCCCCTTGCAACTGTGAGTGCAGGAGAAAGCGTTACAGAAGATGGAGGGATGGAGGGATGGATGGATGGATGGATGGATGGAGGGTGGGAGGGATGGATGGAGGGAGGGAGGGAGGGAGGGATGGATGGATGGTTGGATGGATGGAGGGAGGGAGGGATGGATGGTTGGTTGGATAGAGGGAGGGAGGGATGGATAGAGCGATGGAGGGTTGGATGGATGGATGGAGGGAGGGAGGGATGGATGGATGGTTGGATGGAGGGAGGGAGGGATGGATGGTTGGTTGGATGGAGGGAGGGGTGGATGGAGGGAGGGAGGGATGGATGGATGGATGGTTGGATGGAGGGAGGGAGGGATGGTTGGATGGAGGGATGGAGGGAGGGAGGGAGGGAGGGATGGATGGTTGGATGGAGGGAGGGATGGATGGATGGATGGTTGGAAGGAGGGAGGGATGGATGGAGGGATGGTTGGATGGAGGGAGGGATGGATGGTTGGTTGGATGGAGGGAGGGAGGGAGGGAGGGATGGATGGTTGGATGGAGGGAGGGATGGATGGATGGATGGTTATTCTCAAACTTTCAGAACTCATTCACTTATGGCCATAACATCATTATGGTTGCCCTCAAATTGCTGATCATGACTGTAGCTGCGTTTCCTGTACAGCTCACTCACTGTCTCTAGATTAAATATAAGTTATTCAATATACTAGTATTGTGAATGCATTTGCTACCATGTAAAATACATTGTGAACAAATAGCTCAACACTATAATGTCACATATTCTTTCTTTTTTTTTTTCTGGTTGAGAATCCTGCACCAGTGTTCAACTTCAAGACACTCAATAATTAAATCATATTATCGCACAGACATTATTAATGTGCACCCCACCCCCAACTCCTTCTAGAAGTCTCTGCTTATGTGGAAATGCCAGATGTGAGGTGTGTGAGATATCTTGATCGCAGTACTGAACATTTTGTGCCCATCATACATCCTTCAGGCTCTTGTGGGCTGTGTAAATGTTGGACCTTGACTTTGTCCATGTGTGATGTAGCAAAGAAGCTGTCAGCTGTTAGTTACCAAATAGCATCCACCCATGATCTCTTAAGAAGGTATCTTCAGTGAGGACAGCAGTGCTTTTCATGACACCAGAGACGGCCTTGTAAAAGCTGTAGAACTCAAATTAAAAAAAAAAAAATCCTAAAAGATTTTCTCAAAAAAACAAAATATTAAACAGACAATGGATAGAAAAACTGAAATAATGTGATTTGGCACAGGATTAGAGGGGTCAATAAAGAATTGACCTGTGTTGTTATTGTCTCTGTGATGACTGTCTGTTTTCTCTCATTTCGCCCCTGATGCCTGTGGCTCATGAATAATCTGACTGATAGCGTGTTTTTAAAGAGGAGTTGGGCTGGAGACGTTCTTGTTCCCCATCCTACGCCCTCTCTGAACATTGAATGGTAATTATTCGAGCCGCTTAAGGCTTTGCTTTGCAGCCTTTACGCTGTGGTTTTTTTTTTTTTTTGCCTACATTCAAAGTAAAACTCAAATCCAATTGCTTGTTGCCGCTGCAACAGCGGTGTATATATTCATGCCGTGCCTGCGAGGAACCTCTTGCTCTGAGGCCAAACAGTGCCCCTGACGCAGTTTGGCATGAAGTTCACTCTCGCCGTCACGATCATTAGAGAGGAGGGCCAGGCCGAGGCGAGCGGTGGATGGAATAAAACAGAAGGAGGTGCGTTCTGGGAACAGGAGAGCGGCGTTCGCCGCAGAAGAATGCGTATTGATTCCAACTGTTACTTAAAAACGGTGCGGAGGGGAGAAAAAAAAAAAAAGTAACAAGCTGAGTCATAATTTAAGTCAATGAACTATTACGTGGCTGTCGATAAACCATTTGCCTAGTGACATTCAGCGCTCAAGTCTGTAAAATGCGTTTCAGACGTTTTTGGGTCACTTAGAAGAATAGAAGAATAACAATCTGGCTTTTAACAAGTGAATTGATGAACCTGTAAACAAACAGAGAGAGGGAGCGAGAGGGAGAGAGAAAGTGCTCGGCTCCGTTCCGACTCTCGCGGTGCTGGGCGTCGCTGCCCGTCGGCAGCGGCGCCCGGCTGTTGTCTCCGCGGTCGTTACTGTGGCAGCGTCTGCGTCAACATTTCACGTTTACCTATAGATTCTTTAGGTGACTGAAGGTCTGTGTCAGCAGGACAAATTGGTTCTGATGATGCTCTGACTCAGCCTGCAAAGACTGCCTGAAATACACTAGCGCAGGAAACCAAAACTGACCCGATGCATTGCTGGACACTTTGTCGCACTTCAAGTCAGTTTAAATGGTTCAATGACCAGTTGTTGTTGAAGGATGTCCACCACCTTCAGAGGCCGGTTAGGTGTGAACAAAAAGACTGAAGACTTTCTATCCATCTATCTATCTATCTATCTGATAGATCAATCTATCTATCGATCTGATCTATCTATCTATCTATCTATCTATCTGATAGATCAATCTATCTATCGATCTGATCTATCTATCTATCTAACTATCTATCTATCTATCTATCTGATAGATCAATCTATCTATCGATCTGATCGATAGATAGATCTATCAGATCGATAGATAGATAGATAGATAGATACACAGTTGTTATTGAAGTATGTCCACCTTTAGAAGCCAGTTAGGTGTGACCAGAAAGACCGAAGACTTTCAATTTGTGGTAAACGTGTACAGCATCTATCTATCTATATACAGTATATATATATATATAGCTGTATCTATCTATATACTGTATATCTATCTATCTATCTATCTATCTATCTATCTATCTATCTATCTATCTATCTGTCTATATCTAGATAGATAGATATACACATGCATATATATACATATAATATATACACATATATTTACACCACACAGAGAGAGAGAGAGAGAGAGAGAGAGAGAGAGAGAGAGAGAGAGAGAGAGAGAGAGAGATCCACTATATTGTAATTATCTTTTATAAAGCCAAAGTCTTTAAAGTTTATGTAAAAATAACAACGCTATATCTGATGAGCCTCCTCATCAGATGAATAAAACTGTGCTCACGCCCTCTGGGTTTTTTTCCTCTTTTCCCTCTTCAGCACTGCAGATGTAACAAAGCAAACAGCAATAATCGACAAAGTAATTTGTCACAGCAGTTGACGTGAAATCAAAATATTTATTCCACCTACATGATTGGATCATCCATATTCGCTTTTGTTGCATACAGAGGATTGCTTTTGGCCGGGCTTTGTCATTAATCATGTTCTTTATCTGGCCGCTAGAGGGCAGTGTGGATATTGTTTTAGCAGTTACAGCAGCCAGCGGGCCCTGGTTGTGTTTTGATGGAAAAAAAAAATCTCAGCCAATCAAAGATGATTAACTTTTTTTTCCTGACACTGTGAGGGCAGATGGTTTCAGCAACCTCAACATTTTGTCAGGAACTTTTAGCAAGTAGCAGGGTTTCCTTTTATTTGAAATCTTTATTTGATACTTATTTCTGTCATAGCTGGAGATAAATGGGGGCGGGGGGGTGCAAACTGAGAGAGTGGAGCTCCTGACCGAGGACAATTATCCTGGTGATTTCAGCCGAGGAAGGAGATATTGAGGTATTTCCTGTCCAATTCACGATCGAAAATTGAAATTAAACCGCCTGCTCGGGACATTCAGGCATGTTCAGCTGTGGACAATAAACACTGTTCATCTGGGGCGGGGGGCTCAGGTTATCAGGCCACATTGGTATATATGCAATGCACTTCAAATATCGTTTCCCTCATTTCCAAATATTTTCCTCATCTGTCAGCGATCTCGCGAGGAATACAAACGCTGTGTGTGGATTTCAGCGGTCGTCTCCCATGGAAGTAGCTCAGCATTGTCCCGTTATCAGTTAAGTAGGTTGAATAAGCTAAAGTAAGTCAGCTGGCAGCAAGTCGTTGTAATGATTAACTGCCTAAAGGCACAACGGGTACACAGGGAGCTTTTTCTGCACTTTGGATCAATATTGCTCCAGTCGGACAGGAATCAAAGTGTGCGTATAGATTAAGTAGCATTGTTAAGCAGCAGCTGGATGCAAACACTTTAGAGTCTCACTGCATTAGCTGAGGATTTGTGCTTGGCGGGGTCCGCTTCTCTGCCAGTGCCAGCGTAAAGTCACGTGTGACTGTGGTCTCATCAACATGAGATCTCTGCCTTCCATTTCCTAGAAGCAGCAGGTCCTGCAGGCCGACCTGGACACACGACGACAGAATGCACAATGCATAGACAAGGAAGGTTTATTTAATTTCCTGCAGTCATATCTCTGTGGGGTACAAATCATTTTATCGTTGTACATCTTGTTCAATAACCCATGATGCATTGCATCCATACATTTGTAGCTCAAAACAGCTTTTACAAAAAAGGATATACAATATATACTTATATTTATATTTATATAATATACAGGTGTTTCTTTATGCATTTTTAGATGTGTTGGAAATGGGTAAAATAAGTGTTAAAAAAAAAAAACACACACACACACAGCCGAGTGGAAACGGATCCCTGGGTGGGGTTCAACGAAAGCTCGTTACCAAACAAAGAGCAGCCGGGCTGTCTGTCGCAGTCACCGCTGGCTGTCTTACAGTTAACATGAAGCCCTTCACACACGGTTTTGCATATTTTCCACAATTACAGTCGTGTAAATCCAGAGTGATTGCCTCGTTTTGTGCTAAAACTACAGACCTAAAAGGAGCAGTCGTGGAGCCGGGAACACAATTTAACCAGGTTGGCGTATTTATTCTACCGCTAACTAATAACAATAACGATAAATAACATCACGGCCGGCTGGAACTGAACACCTGCGAGGCTGATAGAGGCATGAAAAGCTTCAGCCAGCCGGTCGTGCGGAGAATAATCTCGTTCTTTTTTTTTCCTTCTTCAAAACCAAAAAACGTGGCCTTCATCATCCTGCATCTAAGCTTCACATTAACAGAGGCGCAGCGTGTCGTACTGCAGTAAACACCCCCACCACACACACACACACACACACACACACGTTACTGTATGGCTGTAGTCTTTCTACTCAGGAGCACAAATAAGGTGCTGCAGGCTTCGTCCAGGTCACACCGGAGGTAAAATCAAGATACATGGACTTTTCCTTTTCTTCTTTTCTTTTTTCTTTTTTGATTGTGCCTGGGTATTAAGGGAGGGATTTGTGACTTAAAGAGAGATTTCACTGAACAACAAACTCGTTTTTTTTTTTTTTTTGTTGGGGGAACGAAAGGGGAACAAACAAACAAAAAGCTTGCAGAGTTTTCCTTCAACGAGATTTGACCAGTCGCGGTCAACGCAAATGATAAGTCCACTGTGCTGTGTTGTACTTTGTCAACGACGTTACTTCTGGTGGTACTCACTTCACATTATATAGCTCAAAATTACAGTATTACATCATCATATTTTTTTTTTCGTCAATACAACAGAGTAATAATAATAATAATAATCATGTGTGTTTTATACTAATTGATCATCATTCATGTAAACATAGTTAACCAGGTCATGCAAATAAACAGTAGACCAAAACTTCTTCCACTAGAGGTGCACGGCACAGAGCAGACAGAGCGCCCAGACTGAGATCCCGCCGCTGACTCGGCGGTGGAGGGGGGTGAGCGCGCTTTGAGTCTAATCGTTTCCTTCCATCTTCCTTCGGCGCCGTCGCACCTTTTCGGAGAACCCCTCCGAAGACGACGGCGGAAGGTGAGGTTGATGTGTTAAAGACTTAACGGGGGGGCGAGAAGAAGGTAGGGGGGGGATCTCAGTTTGAGCCTCTGGCAAACAGAACAGTCATAAAAGAAAGAAAGTCCTTTTGATATTCATACATTTCGATGGCCCCACCCCCACCCCCAAACCCCACCCCCAAACCCCAACCCCCGACAGCAGCATGCAGACACTCCAGGTGAGAACCGCTCTTCACAAGACCCCAGTCTGAGCAAGAATATAGTGAGTCGACAGCGTCTAGACTGGCCCTGCACTCCCCTCAGTTCAAAGAGGGGTAAACAAAAAAAGAAGGGGGAATTCAAAGGAAAAGCAGCACACACTTAGAAGAGGACGGAGTGATAAAGCGAGAGAACGCAACAAACACCATCATCATCATCATCATCATCATCGTCATCATCGTCGTCGTCGTCGTCGTCGTCGTACCTGGAGACATGACCTCTGAAAACAGCAACTCACTTTGGCGCCGTGACCGGACTGGACGGCGTCACACGGACGGGCAGAGACAATAAAGACATGCACGGGTCCAACCACACCCCCTCCCCCGTCCAGGACGCGTTCCAAATTTTCCTCCGCGTCCCATCTGGCCAGTTTTGACAAAGCTGTCTGTGATGAAACGAGGGCGCTGCGAGACGGAGAGCGCCGGCGGTTAGAGGTAGATGCAATAGATAATATGAGAAGAAAAGTAACGGGGAAGAGCGTTTTTGTTTTTTTTTGGCTACTGCCCCCCCCCCCTTTTTTTTTTTGGATCAGGACTCCGTTCACACCAAATGCGGCGCTGCGAATTAAAAGGCGCCATTTGATGTTCATCTGCCGCTGCGTTTCCCAATTCGGGGCGGTTCTGCAGCCCCACCAAGGCCGCAATACGTGTCCTTCGCAGACGCGGGGAAGCGGCGAAACGAGGCGGTCTAAGCCTTTTCGAAAGAGGTCCGTCATTAATTGTGCATCGGGGGGCGTTTAGGGATTTCGCCCGGCCACCAATGGTCCATCTGGCGCCGCAAGACTCTCGGTTTTTGGAGAAGCGAGCGCCGCCTTAATCTGGTACATCTGAAGGACTCTTCCAAGTGGGACGGGCTGAGATGTGGCCTACAAAAAGCATCTCCTCCAAGGACGCTGCCCCTGAATTTAGCGTATTGCAATTCCTGGTTGCTGTAGCCGCCTCTGAGGCGGCGTCTGGGCTCAACTTCCCAGGCCTGGCAGCGCCTCATTTGGTGTGAAGAACTAGCTTAAGACGGGCTTGATTCCCTCCTAGAGGCCAACGTTCACATCTCACGCGGACACGGTAAGTCCGAATCTGGCAACGGTTCGGATGTTAAAGAGGAACAGAAGCTCTACGCCGTCGTCTGACTCTCTGTCGCCGCCCTGGTGGCTGACCTCAGGCGTTTCAGCCCTCAAACTCCAGCGCCTGATTTGATTTCGGCTTGACTCGGTTGCGACTGCGAAGGGGAAACATGTGGGGGGAAAAAATCGCTGTGCCGTGCACTCGGTCCTGAGACTTTTAATGAACCGCGTCTCTTCTTCTTCTTGCTTGCCTGGACAAAGACTGACAGTACGAGAGCTCACGCCTGCAACCTGCTCACTGTGGATGTGCTAATAATGCTGCCTGATCACTACTCTGCATTCCTGGCCAGACTGGGCGAGTGAGGGTTGCCGGGGCGATGCGAGGGAGTTTTGGGGACTCAGACGCGACTGGCAGGCCTGCAGCAGTAAGTGCAGCTTCGCAAGCTGTCGCGGTCGGCGCTGCCCTCGGTGCTCCCACGTCGGCCGTCCTCGTAGTGGGACACTGCAGGTTGCCGGAGAGACACGCAGCAGGATGAAGGCACGGGAGCATTCTGACGTTTCAGCATTTTTATCTCACTCCAGATCCATGCAAAGGCAATCACGGTAATCCTGTCCACTAGGTGGCAATATTAGCCAGAAAAGACCTTTCTGAGTGTTCAGTTCACGATTAATTAAAAAAAAAGTGAAACCAAATTGAAGAATTTGCTACTTTCTTGAGAGATCCAGACTCCCACTAATAATAAGTTTTCTACTTCTTCCTACTCCTTTTTCAAACTATGTTCAATGTTGTTGTTTTTCCACTTTTTCTTTATTTTTGTTATTTGCTTTATCATGTGTTGTTTCCTTCTTTTGAATGAGCAGATAGTTACTTTTTTTTAATATACTAGTTCGAAATAAATTCATTCATTCAGACTGTATGACTGCTTATACAGAAAATGATCTGGACTTCCATCAAAAGCACTCAGTTTTAGCATCCTGATAAAACAGATGCTTTGTTGATTCTTCTACTGATGCCCGTTCTGACATCCCACATTTGTAGAAAATTGTAGCACGTATTCTCTGAAAAGTGGATTAAGCAAAAAAAAAAAAAAAAAAAGATTTGAAAAGAATTTCTTTTCTCATTTTTGGCCAGACTTCAAAACACTTGTAATGTGAATTTTTCATTATATCGGGCCTCAAGATGATACAAGAAAAAAAGAACCTGAAGCAGCCAAGTTAACTCAATTAAACAGCAACGTTTGCTAAATGAGTTAACCACTTAGAACAAATACACATTCATTATAAAAAACATGCAATTATTGATGTCTAGGTGGACCTTTTGCTTCTTTTATTTGAAGCATTCATGTTCTAATCTCCTCTTATTGTGTCTGCTTGTGCTGTACTGTCGAACTGTGGTTGCTCAGTGAAAGAAGAAAGGAGATACAGTCAAGAAGAAAAGTCAAGACAAGGCAGAAAAGTTAAGGGGCAACAAGCTGAGTTCTCTTGGCCCAACTGCCTCTTCTCCAAGACTCTGTGTTTATTCAAGAACTGGAATTGCCTCAAAACCTCCCCTCTGCTTTCTTTCCTTTTGCGGCTTCTGATGTTGTTATGTCGACGGAGAGCCGTAATATATTGGAAAGTGTTTCCGAACCAAACGTGTGGCGGGATTTAGAGTCCTACTGTTAGAAACAAACAGCAGGCTGGATTGAGGCGCCTCTCTAACAACGCAGGGAGAGAGAGAGTGGAGTTCCGGGGGCGCTGGAACCAACTCAACAGCGCCGTGTTTGTTCTCTCTGCTCCAAGGGCGAAGCTGCAGGTTGACGGCAATGTGGCGTGACCACGCGACGCTTGATTAATGCCGCCGTGGTGGCCAAGCGCTGTGACAGGACTCCCCATCTTGAGGGAATGGAAGGACTTTGTCTCACCTTCCAAAAATGGATCATTCGGACCGAAAGAATCAGAACCGGCAAACACTTCAAGTCGCTTCTCTTCCTTCCTGGTGGGAAGCGTCGCATTTTAGAACTGGACTCTGACCTAATTCATGTGAAACTGCACGCTGCTTTACCGCCAGAGAGCCGCTACAGTCTGTTTAGCCCCGGAACTTACGGCTCTCCTCCTCCCCGTTGCCCAAGTCGTCGTCGTCCTCTTCCTCCTCCTCCTCTTCCTCCTCCTCCGGCGGCAGATGTCCGCGGCAGGGGCTGGTGGGTGTGATCTGACTGGGTCCCTCGAGACTGGTGCCCAGCTGCAGCTTCCGCATGTGGCGAACCACCGCTGTGGCGTTGAACGCTTGCTGCGAGGGCAAGGAGGAGAGAAACAGGGGGAGAAACAAAAAGCCCGTGAGCGAGAGGGAGAGAGAGAGAGAGAGAGAGAGAGAGAGAGAGGGGAGGGGAAAAACAGCAAAGGGCTACAAAATGAGCTCCAGCCGCTGCCAGTTCCCTTTTCTGCTCTTTCAGCAGCTTTCGCTCTCATTCTGCCAAGACACTGACCTTCCATTTACTCTTGGCAAAGTTCTTCTTGATCTGAGCGCTGACAGATTCATGGATATTCTTGTCCAGAGCCGTGTCTCCTGAGATCCTGCAGAGTCATCAGGCATCAGAATTTTAGACAGCTCACAATCAATATCTGTAAAAACTTGGTGAAGCTTGGTTTAAAAAAAAAAAAAAAAGAAAAAAAGAAAAGGCACCGGGCTGTCAAGTCTGAAATGAGCGCCACTGTTTTTCACCCACATTCATGACACCTGACAGTCATGAGCTGTTTGTGTTTTTCAAGATTGTTACATGAAAGTGGAAATTCCGCTAAGATTTTTTCGCTTTTTAGCAGATGAACGAATGAATGATTTTGGTTGGGCGCACCTGGCCTTCATTAACCTCAACATTAGCCCCGCCCCTTTCTCAACCTGGCCCGGCCAATCATCTCCTCCTCTGTTTTGTTATTTGCTCACCTCGTTCTCCTCACATGGCTGCTTTCCATCCACTGGTGCTCCGTTCCACAATGGAAAGTGCTATTATACCAAGTACATACTGTAATATACCGTGTGTTCACTTTCTAAACTCATTTTGCTACAACCAAGCCCAAAAGATCAGAAAGGAACACAAAACCTATAAACTATGTCCTTGTCTTATCTTGTCTATTTCATCAGGTCTAGTCTCACTTCCTTCCTGTCTCCACAACCGACTCCACTATGTGGGGGCCTCTTTATCCTCTGAAGTTGGAGTCATGTTTGGGCTTTTTAAATCCTAGATTGCTTTTTATCAGCATATGTTTAACGTACAACAACAAATATGAACATTTGTACATGAGTAAATACATATTTTTTCTCTCATACTTGAGCGACGTCTTAAAGCCCCCATACTGTGCAAAAATACACTCTACTGCTGTTTTATTTTGAGAAAAAAAAGTGTCTAAGTCTTGACAGTAAGAGAAATGAAATATTCCACTTTCATCTTTTTGACTGACTGCTTCTCTGAAAGCAAGAGCCACCCATTACACCACCTTGCTTTCGTCTCCCTCCAAACATGTGGGAGGTACAACAGAGTTTTAGCAGAAAGCTAAACTAGCGCATTTTTGGAGTCTGTAAAAAAGAGGGCTTAAAATGTTGTTGTTTTCCAAAGATGTATGGTTGATTTGAGAGCTTATTGTTCATTTGGTGTGATTTGGTTTTATTGGCCAGGTCAGTCTGCACCACTGGAGTCCAGGATTAAAGGGATTTGGTAAATCTTGTAGGACTTGTAGACAGTTTTGTACTTAAATGTTCCTTTCACACAACAAGTGCATTTGCCCCATTACCAAGGGTGCTGAAGGGCCAGTTCACACGTATATCTCTTCATGGGCTCCTTCTCCATCAGGTGGCAGATGAAGTCTTTGGCTGTGAACGCATATATAAAAAAAAAAAAAAAAGGTCAAGCGGCCGTTAATCCACTCTGACATGTCAGCCGCTGTTGTATTTTCCATTGAGCGTTCCTACCTGAATCTGAGATGTCGTCCCAGTACGGGGAGTCGAATTCGTACTCGGCTTTGAGAATCTGCTCAAATAACTTGGCGTCGTTCTCGTCGTAGAACGGCGGATATCCGCACAATCTGGAGGGCGATAGGGGGCGGATTTAGAGGGCGACGGCGATCCCTTTACATACAGCGGTGATAAGCTGGGACTTACAGGATATAGGAAATAACTCCTATGGACCAGCAGTCCACCGCTTTGCTGTATGGCTTCTGAGCGAGAACCTCCGGAGCTGCGAATCGCACACACGCACGCACGCACATCAAATAGGAGAGGCACAAGTATGTTGCGGAGCAGCGGAGAGGCTAAACTCAAGTGATCTTGACCTTTGGGTGGCACGACGAGATGTGGTGGGTCACATTAGAGCGATCGAGAGCCCTTGTGAAACACTCGCAACTGGCTCGGTAGAGGCTGAAAGAGCCTCTTACAGCACGGCGAATAAAGAGGAGTGATACGGGAGCCCAAACGGTGAGCGCTGGGCTCCCGTAGCAGAGAGCCCTGAGAGGGAAAACAAGCCTTACCCACGTATCCAGGAGTCCCGCAGGCGGTGGACATAACACTGCCCGCCCCCTCTATCTTCGACAGGCCAAAGTCACTGATCATAATTTTAGAGTCTTCGTCCATGCTGTAGTACAATAAATTTTCTGGCTGCCGAAACAAAGGTGGGGGGGGGGGGGGGGGAGAAACAAAAACAAAATGATGACAAACGTTGGCACACAGAGATGACAGAGCGCTCTTCTTTCAAGGGAGCCGTACCTTCAGGTCCCTGTGGACGATCCCCATGTCATGGAGGTACTTCACCGCATCCAAAATCTGGTGGATGAGCTGGCTGGCGTCTCTCTCCGTGTAGAAGCCCTTCTCCACGATCCTGTCGAACAGCTCGCCGCCAGACACGCTGCCAAGGAAGGCAGAGACACGGAATCGGGTAAAATAGCCCCGCAGCTTCTTCTTTTTTTTTTTTTTTTGTCCTCATGGGGTGTAATTAATTTCAGGCACTAGCTATGACTGAAACAAATGCGAGATTGGAACAAAAATAACAAAAAGGAATGTTTAAAACGACAGTCACTCTATAGAATGGTAAAGGCGGCTTAAAATATATTGTTGCTCAAACAGTTGGAGTAAAATACTTCTTCTGTCTCTCACAGTACCGCTAAAAATGCCTGGTCTGGGCTATTGTGGCACATGATATAACCAGTGACTGGAATAATCTGAGGATTGTGTCTGAAAAAGAATGATTTCAACTGCACGGGCAACAGTGCAGTTATGATAACACAGAATGAGCAACTCCAAGTACTATTTGGGTTTGAATAACTGTATGCCAGATTTCACATCATGATTTAAAAACAACTTGAACAATGAATGAAAGCATATTTTTTTAGATTAACTCCTATATTTTCATTGTCTAAGTTACATATTTTCAGACCTGAAGTACATTGAAACGCTGCAAATTCGGATTTTATATCTACAACCTTACAGTTCATATCTTATGCATTTTGTTTTTATTCATTTAAATTCAATTCTTTTTTCACAGACAAATCAATTCTTTTTTGGGAAGGGGTGTTCTGGAAAATGAAGCCATGAGCCCCGAAAACTCAGGACCTTCCTTAATAATGTTGCCTTCAGGAGTCATGGGTTGTTTTTTGATCAACTTGAGTCGTATTTACTTTACTATCCAATAAAGTGATGCAGGTCAGAGAACTTTAAAAAAAAAAAAAAAAAAACACTTGAGGCAATTACACAGATTGAAAAACACGAGTAGTGATTTAACAGCCATGCTTCAGGATGAGAGCCTTGTGGAAAATGACCTGGGGCTGAGACAGTATGATCAAATATTAGCTGCCCCCAAAAACAAACTCATAAGGAGGGTTTCTGCAGTCTAAAAACATCACTAGAAACTTCTGGCTGAATGCTGATGTTTCCGTGTTCTGTTGAGCACTCTGGATTGACAGACAGCCGCCATCCGCTCAGCACGGCTCTCAGTGTGAAAGGCTTTCATTAAGCACCAACTGGCCTTCCTGAGACTATAACTTCACACAAATATCCTGCCTCGTCAACTATTTAGTTGCTCCATATTACCAATCGCATCCAATAGTTATTATTAGTGCCCTGCTTTATTTATTGTATTGGGGAGGGCCGCTTTAACATGTCAGCCCACGCAATAAGCTGCAAAGGCCACAAGATGGAGGCAGTAGCCACATGCGGGACGCAGGCGCCCGCAATCTGTGCACGCAGCATCGCTTCTCAGGGACGCGGCAACGGCTTGAAGCGAAGATCTGACCAGATAAGACAGATGGAAGTGAAAAGAAAAGCATCGCCTCCTATACAAGTCTGTTCAAAACAAAAGCTGCCTGATTTTTTAAGTCATGTTTTTTTTTATTACATCATTATTATTATTATTATTATTATTATTATTATTATTATTATTATTATTATTATTATTATTTTAATCTATATGCAATGTGTATGATAAAGTGCGATTTGGATATGTTGATAACGTGCACATATACCAAAGGTGAAAAAGATGTGGGAAAAGTTTGCGTTTTACCAGCCCAACAGCAGCAACCCCACCCTCTCCCCGTGTTTTCCATTCACAACGCTAACTTCTCTGCGAGTCAACATGTGGGGGTTAATCGCTCTTTTGTCTCCGTCGGTGATATACGCTCAGGACAATAAGGAAGTGGGACTCACAGCTGCATGACGAGATAAAGATGGGATGTGCTCTCAAAGATGTCCTCCAGCGAAACAATGTTGGGGTGCTTAATTCTGGGGAAGATAAGTGGATGGAGAGCAGCAGTCAGACGGGTTCGCTCCTCAAGTCTTAAATAATGTGTACTGTCTCTTGGTCACCAGATGGCATTATTGCTGCGCAGCTCAATGGCAGAGCCATCTGTTTTCCCCCCCTTTTGAGGGGGGGGGTTGTGGGGGGGGGGGGGGGTTCTGGAAGTGAAGCGGGAAACAAATCATGGCGAAACAAAGGGAGCCTTCACGTGCAGGAAGCTCGAGTCAAAGAAATAGTTAGATATAATAGTTATAATAGTTAGATAGTATAATAGACAGTATAATAGTTACACTCAGAAAATGTAAGCCGTGGACTCATTCATTTTGATTGATTTATTTAGTTTTCTTTGACTCAGCCAACAAACACTTTAGCATCTCTCTCTTAGCTTTCAGATGGACCAACACACACTAGCTGCACTTAGCGCCCGGGGTTAAATTTATAAGAAACTTTACTTTAAAAAAAAAAAAACGTATCTATCTCGCTACGCATTTTAGCTACCAACTCCGCCCCTTTTATCCCTGCCTTTTTTCCCATACAGCCTGCACCCCCCCCCCCCTTTTCCTCCAACCCTCCGTGTCTCTTTTTCTTTTCTTCAATAAACTGCTGCGGGGAACTCCGCACCATCTCAGCCTCTGTGTGCTGTTGCCCTGGCAACAGGGACACTAAAAATAGGCCCTATCTTCTTTACTCCTGACATTTCCGGCGCAGAATCCTACTGTTTCTACTGACACCATGCGTTTAGTCACACGTTCAATTGACCCCCTCCCGTGCATACGTTCCCCGCTTGTGTGGCCGCAACCCTCCCATCCCGTCCCCCGGGGTCGGACAGGCGGCCGGTGGAAGGCCTTGACCTCACCTGTGAAGCACTGCGATCTCATTCTCGATGTTGTTCTCCTTGCCCTCCAACGCTTTCTTCGGGATGCACTTGATGGCCACCAGCCTCTGGGTCCTCTTCTCCTCGGCTAGAACCACCTCTGAGAATGCTCCCCTATAGAGCACAATAACACACATGCATGTTAGGGGGGGGGCGGCCGTGGGGCGAACACGAGGGAGCCAAGCAGGCAACGTCGGGATTCTTCTTCCTCACCTCCCGTTCTTGACGGATGGACAGAACAGACACAAGTATTTGAAGGGGAAAAAACACTGTTCCAGTCACATCTTTGTGAAATGCTATCTTTTGTTTGCCCCCCTCAGGAATCAAGATCAGTTATGGAAAGTAAACAAGCTTAAAAAAAAAAAAAAAGAAAAAAGAAGAAAAAAAACAGCCCTCCGTCTGACCATCTCAGTGTGTTCTAAAGCGTGTTTTGCGGATGAATAATTCAAAGTTATGGAGAGGTTTGGGGCTCCGGAGGCGAGGTGAAGCAACAGTCACAACCAGGCGTTTTCGAGAGCGTCTCTTAAAAGGGTCTCCCTATTTTTAAACCATTCAATAATAGATAGTGAAATTATGTGGCCGTTTCCGAGGGGGAGACGAGACGGCGTTGAAGATTACAATGACGTGCGTGTGCGCGCGTGCGTGCGTGCGTGTGTCAGAGAGAGAGAGAGAGTAATGTGTATTTACACAGTCTCCCCACAGGAGCGTGGGAGGAAGCCCGGGAGGAGGCCTGATCGCTGCACGAACGCAGCGAGCAGCCACAGGGATCCTTTACATGAGGGCGAAACGCCGCCGTCATGCAATACACAGCGGAAGCTCCGTCAGTGTTTGCCGCTCGAGCAAATATTCCCATAGTCCGCGTGCCATCTGCTTCACCGGAGCGCATGAGGAGATTCTCATCGTCCAAACGAAGGGAGAGTTGGGGTGCAAATGAATGCCGTCTTCCAGTTTTGGACGTTCTTCCCAGCATTGCGTTACAGCACACGCTCGGCGCTGATCCGTGCAAATCCCTGAAATGGCTTTCCGACATGGCCAATGTGCGCCGGGCCGGTCTACGTGTACATAGGAAGCAAGATCATCTGCAAGCGAAATCACATAAAGCTCCGTTCGTCATCGATCTATAAAAAGCTTTTTAATAAGTTTAGGTTGTGCAGCGTCCGCAGCCTGGGTTTTCCTCCGAGGCTCCGGCGGTGTTAAACTCCTATTCTCGGTGAATAATAATCTATTTAGGTTTATTGCCTGTTTAAAATAGAAGTGGTCGGTGAGCCAAGATGGGCAGCCTGATCGTAGAATACTAAATTTACTGGACATGTGAATCCATTGAAAAGGTTTTTGGTTTTTTTTCTGCCAAAGGCACCAGGATGTTACTGGCATGAATATTCCTTAAGTAATTCAAACTCGCTCGGACCTGGGACCTTTCTGTGTGGAGTTTGCATGTTCTCCCTGTGTCTGCGTGGGTTCTCTCCGGGTTCTCCGGCTTCCTCCCACACTCCAAAAACATGCATGTGAGGTCAATTGAAGACTCTAAATTGTCCATAGGTGTGCATGTGAGTGTGAATGGTTGTCTGTTTCTATGTGGCCCTGTGATGAACTGGCGACTTGTCCAGGGTGTCACCCTGCCTTCGCCCTAAGACAGCTGGGATAGACTCCAGCAGACCCCCGTGACCCTGAATAGGAATAAGCGGGTATAGAAGATGAATGAATGAATAATTTGAACTCACACACAAAACATTCATCCACCCATCCATCCATCCATTCTATACCTGCTTCCTCCTGCACTCAGGTTTGTTAGGGTCTGCTGGAGCCAATCCCAGTCTCCAGTTCATCACGGATTCACAAAAACATTGCTACTTTAAAGGCTTTATGAGTAACATTTGAGAAGGTCCATTGGAATCAAATGGATTTAAAAAGGCAAAAATATGAATTGACTAATTGATACATTAATCTCCTGTACCCAATGGATGAATGGAGTTATATATTACTAATTAATTATCCATATTTTATAATTATATATACTGACAATTATTAGTCAGCTAAAGTCACTTAAGAAACTTCTGTTTGTTAAGGTGAGATCAATATCAGAGAACAGAGATTAACATTACCATAGTGTGCAATATTATGTCTTCCCTATAATAACACATCTTCTCAGTGGGGCTTTTGGAAGATGAGCAATATTTCCTGTTCTATTCAAAATTCCTGAACTGATTATCTTTTTAAAAGACGTATACTCATGAAGGAATAATAAACAGGCATCGCTTTGACCTACCGCAAATTACTGCTTCTTCCTTAAAATATATATATTTAAAAAAAACAAAACAAATAAAAAATCATGCTTCCACTCTGACTTTTCCACTCTCGCTGTGAGACACGTTGTAATTAAGCAGCCAGTTGCTAATTTCTGCTTGGAGACGCTGCAGTAGGCTCTCTGGGGGTGGGGTGGGGGAAGTGTGGGGTGAGCAAATGAACGCAGCAGACGGAGAGGAAAGAAAGAGGAGGCGCCGGAGTCGCTGGGACTGTTAACAGAACCCATCACACACTGATGTGCAACTTAAAGGACGAGGACAGTGAAATAAATTTGGAGCAACCGTGGAGCGAACGAGGGATGATTACAGTTTAGCGCTCCAGATGAAATGACAGAGGGGCCGAGGCAGCACTGGGGGCTCTCGTCTCAACTACAAAAGGGCCGTCCGCACTCAAAAGTGACACTGATAGTGGTGTGAGCTGCGTTGCTGGGATCAATCTCAGACGGGGTTTAATGGATATTGGATTCACCAGTTCGGCGAGAGATCCATCCAAAATGAACGGCGAGTGACATTCGACGCATCGCTCATGTCACGACGTGGGAGACGCGGTGGGAAAGAAACCAAACAAACACGCTGCCGTTTCAAAACGCCCGCCGCATCGAATGGCGAGAAGATTTTCCCTCCTCACACTGTGCATTACCAGGTCATCAACATCGATTTGACCCAATCAACCATCAATAGCTCTTTCCCCGCCGACACGGCCCCAGTGAGCAGCCCACGCTTTGCAAAGTCATGGTTAATCAGTGTCGCCGTAGCGACAGTTGGCGTTCACTGTTGTAGACAGGACAAAAGAGCGTTTGTTTTTGTTTTTTTCCCGTCCATAAGGCCACAAGTTTGAAGAAGTGTCTGGGGCCGGAGCTTTGTCTAATGTCTTTGTCCTTGTTTAATGAAGCACAGGGCTTACATAAAGTTAGGCGGCCTGCTTCTGTCTTCATTAGACGCTGCCTCTGACTGAACACGTGGAATCCAGTTAGCAACAAAGTATCTCACTGCCGGCTTCTGCCAGTGCCGTCCGCGAGTGCTGGTGCATCGTGCAGTACGCGGCGCTGGAGAGCCGGAATTTAGCAACAGAAAATCGCCACCCATGTAGCCTAAAAAAAAACACAAGGGGAAGGTGTCCATCACACTCGGAATGAAAGACGGGCACTGCAACGGAGAACATTGCTCACAGTGTTCTTTGTCTTTTGTTGTGTTTTTTTTTTTTTTTTTTTTTTCCGTGAAGGGGCAGTATCAGTCAGATGGTGTCAGGCACCGTGGACCCGTTACAGACAGCTTCCAACATCCATCAGTCTTTTGATCGCCACTGAAGCCAGCAGCGCCTCTGAGGCCAACATGCCCACAAGTCCGAAAAAAGCTTCCTCTTTTCTCCCTGATCCGAACCATAGAGGATGGGAATAGACATCACAGTGCACCGCACCTTTCTTTGTGGTGGTATTGTAAAGATTAAAAAAAAAAGACCTACATCAACGAAAAATTGGGGTGTTCGTGTAACACTTTATTTCTCATGGCCGCACTGAAGTCATGCCTGATAATTTCTCAAAACTTGTCTGTAAACAAATGAGCCTCAGTGCATATTTCCCCCAGTGTTTAGTCCTGCAGTCCCAGTGTTTATCTTGTGAATTATTCTTATGGCTCTCTTGTTGGGTCTATTTTACTCCCTCCAACTTCTGTGTCATTTCTGGATAAAGCACAAAATGCTTAAAAAATCGTGTCGTTACATGTTAAAGGTTAAAAATTAAAGAAAAAATTCACAGCAATCGTCAAAATAGGGAAGAAAGAAGATTTCAGTGACGATGTAAGCGGCATGGTTGCTGGTGCCAGTATGGAGTATTTCACTAACTGCTGATCGACTGGGACACTGGCACAAACATCTCTAGGGTTCACAGAGAATGGCAGCAAAAAGAGAAAATATCCTGTGAGCGGCAGCTGTGTGAAAGAAAAGTCTTGTCAGTCTTGTCAGGGTTCAGAGGTCAGAATGTTCCTCCTCCTCTAGCCTTGAAGCAGTGTATGTATATAAACATATGTACCCAGTGCTAGCGAGGTCGTAGTACAGTAAAGCAGCCAATTTATGTAGGTTTTTATTTGGTAAATAATATGTCAATGTCATGGGGCTCAGAAAGGAGTGACCACTGTGCTCTGGATGTTAGGACTCGTCTCACTGCTGTGCTGCGGTCTAAAAATATTTTGCGACTGGCTCCATGCTTTTCACTTTGCTCAGATTAGTCACTCGTTCATGCATCAACATCACAATCCACTCGCTCAGCCTCTCAGTCTGGCCCAGGAATGGTTTTACTCACACATAAACACATCAATCAGTGGCACAGGAGTCACCCGCCTTGAAATGTCACTGAAGCTAACACATAATTAAGAGGATTTCAACTATAGTCTCCGAATACGAAAGTGAAATGAGGTGAGGAGGTCCGCAAAAGAGCCACCTGGTGGCATGTGGGGGGGAAAAAAACTGAATTAATGGGCAAGAACTTGTTTCCTTAGTTTAGCAAACTACCTTTAAAATCTGTAGTTTCAGTTTATATATCAATGCTCTCTAATTTACATTTTTCTGTCCTGCGTACTTGATGCATCGTGGCACCTTTACTACTAATATATGACTGCTGCACATATTTCAGAGATTATAAATTGTGCATGACTATTTTGTCTGGAAATTTAAAAAAGGTTTTAGGAGGAAAGAGTCTTGCAGGCCCGTCTTGAATCGTTTGTAGTTTGTCGGTCAGAATTAGACTGGACCAATCGCAATCCTACTTGGTAACGTAAAGAGAAATTGACGGTTTTATAACCAAAGAACATATCATTAAACTATGCACCAATGTTTCCTGAAGCAAAGGAGAGTTTATTCATTATCAAGTCTTCATCTGACTCCAGGATGATCCCAAAGCCTCTAGATCAGGGTGTAATGAATCTCATCATATGGTCTGCCTTCATTTGACTGGAAAAAGACTCCATATTGATGAAGTGACTTTTTAGGGGACGAACGAAGCAAACAGTTATTTTCCAGAGGCATCTTTCCACTGATATTGCCAGTTCGGTTTTAATCAGGCAACAAATCAAACATTACAAGTCAACAATGAACCTGTTTTGTATTTATGGGTGGGCCAATGACCAGTGGCAATAAAGAATAAAGGTGGGTCATACAGAAGAAAAACAACATCAATGCATATGGCCTCGTCCAGAGAATACAAACAGCGGGGGAAGTCTTGCCTCTCATCTATTTTGACAGCTGCTTGTCCTGGAGTGGAATCCATACAGAGGTACAACTGAGGGGGATTAGCTGGATCCCAATATAATATTTCAACACAAATCAATTAACTTCGGCCGCTAAACTCCTGGATAAAACGCCTCTGTAATCTTCTCTGCGAGTATAAGGAGCTTTCCGTCAACACATTAATTCTGCCCTCTGCCAGGTCCGGCAAGGATGACAAGGAGGAAAGAATATTAGCACAGCTCTTCCACTGTTTCTCTTTGAAATATGGGGACACGCCATCCTTGCCACGTACTCTTTCAATCCTCATTACGTAACTTTTAACATCGGACTACAAATTACAATATTTTTCTTTCCTTTTCTTTTTTTTTGCTTGGATGTGAGTCTTGGTGGCATCCGTACGCAAGTCATCAACACTTCACTTCAACACTTCATTCTCGCGGTCGTCCCCTGGAAGAGAATCCCCCACAGGGTGCGCACCCCTGACACGGACTGATGGCCGTTTTATTTGCTGACCGTGATAATCAGGAAGCCTCATCATCTTCCCACTGCTGGTTCATTTTTTTTTTTTTTTTTTTTTGGATAGGAACCAGAATGGCACCGTCATTAGTATCTGACTACACAGCTTCTCTTGGGGAGCAGGTGTGAGTCCTGGTAGACGGAAACAACTACACTCCATATGGTGCACTCGTGTCATCGCGGTCGGACGTGCGCGAGGTCACTTGTAGACACTTTGTGGGGGTGGAAAGGTGTCGCGGCGCCATCTGGACCCCTGTCCCGTCTTCCCCACTCCAGAGTCCGAGTATTAGGTCTTTGGAGTCCCCCGACCCCCTCCCATCACCGATAGCTGCGAGGCAACCCCTCACCACATGACCGGAAGCTTCATTTAGAGTCTTAATTCAAAAAGCATCCATTTGGGAGTTCCACGAGACAAGAAGTTTGGGGGAGAGGAAAGCAGAGACTTTTGTTTCTTGAACAAATTGAGGAATTTAGTGTGTGATTCTCCTTGCGTGCGCACGTTCAACATAGATGCAATGAGAAGCTCCAATCAAAATCATTTGAGCTGAGTAGAACATAGATGAGGCAATTATTGCCAAAAGGGTGGGACTTGCAGCCAAGTTTTAGTTTTGACAGAGACGGCAACCAACCGCTAGCTTGGGACAATAGCAGCTACAGTGATGTTAGCTTTATCAATATAAGTGGACAAGATTTTTAGTTTAAATAAAACGGAACTAACGGCACCAGGTTCTTCTTCCATACATCTACATCACAGCTCGCTGAGGACAGTTCACTGACGGACATTTAGTTTCACCATTGAACCCTATTGGCCTGCTTTACATGTGACAAGCAAAGGGTTTGTCCCAGACTGGCACAGCCTCATACAATATTCATTTTCACAGAAGCATTTGCTTCATATAGTGTCCATGCATTTGTAACAGAACTGAAACCATCCTTTGCCAATCACAGCCGTGTGCCTCATGTTGTTCAGGTTTTTGGTCATTCTAGCTGGTCCTTGTCGGTCATTCTAAAAATGTAATGTTATTCCTGTTGTTGTTAATATTCAAATTCCTAATTTTTCACACCTTCATCAATAAGCTCATGTGACATGGACATGTGAACAAAATCCAATGTTTTTTTTGGAAATGTTGCACCTTGTCTTTCAGGTTACAAAACCGCTCTCAGATTAATAATATCTTATGTCCTCTTGAACTCAGGCCTTGGAGTTGTAGGAGCAAACAGCTCAAGAGGGCCATGTAGTCAACATATTAAAATATCTATGGAACCAAAATCCACATGTGCATTGCCAGGACCCTTGCAAGCTAACATCCAAATAAAACATAACATGCACAACATAGGCACAACATTGGGGTCAAAGGTGAAAGCCTTTCAGATTAACTGATTCAATTTCATATTAACAGTTCACTCTCACTTAACATATAGAACTGCGATCATGCTCATATTTTGTAACTCTTGGATATCAAGTCAAATCGGACGGTCCGACGGTGCAGTTGCCTAAACCCAACCTTAAAGACGATGATAACCTGGACAGCTGAGAACCTTCACAGGCAGTTGTTTTTCTCTTTTTAAGTCAGCATAGAGCTGTGGCAAAGACCAAGACAAGTTTGAATGAAAAATGTCTCGAGGGACACAAATCTGAAATGTCAGATGAGTTTGTGTAATGGCTGATATGCTGCAGCACTAATGGAATATAGACAGATATGTGGAGACGAGATATGGGTGATTTAACTGCTTGGTAAAAAAAAAAAAAAAAAAACATGCGTGGAGATGACATGGTACACTGCCCTTGAGCTGTAGCACTGGCTGTAAACCCTACAGATCCTACTGATAGTGGAAGGCCGTCAATGCGAATACAAATTAAATGAATGGCAATTTTCAGCAGAACTTACGTCCCCAGCACTTCCTTGAAGTCATAATGTTCCTTGATGTCCGATGTCTTCTTCTTCCATCCATTTCCATCCTCTCCTAGTGGCATTCTACAATGCTGATCTGATTTGCCACACTACAGCTATGACAAGGGGAGGGGGAAAAAAAAGAAAAGAATTAAAGAATAGTCATACAATTGTTTTCATTGTGACTTTCATATCCACACCAAGGCTTGTTTGGGGTTAAAAGAAGGCTAAAAATGGTTCTTGCTTATTTATTTTTGTTAGAGCCTAATCTGTGGGTACCAAAATGAAAGAGTGGGTGACACCTTTCTGACTGCCTTAACTCAGTAGTGTCGTGCCGTGACAGTTTGGCAGAGTGAATGCCTACATCTTCTCTTGTGGTTTAATTGGACTGAACAAGAAGGCAGCTCGGTAACTCCTGCCGTGTATAATTACTGATCAATGGGGAGAAGAAGAAAAACACACAAGTTGCTCGTCAGGCTTGTCAAACTTCTGTCCACTGTTGCAGTATATTCGTTTTCTGGTCTCAAGTTTTCCGGTTTCACTGGAGCCTCAAAACACAAGCATCTCAAGAAACAGCATCTTTAAACAGCACGTTTAGCCCTCTATTGCAATCTCCCATGAAAAAAAAACCACACTGCGTTTTAGCTTCCTGCTCAGTGCATTGTTGGACCTTCAACGAAACGCAGCAGAGCAGCCGAGCGGTCTCAGATGAAGGAGGAAACACCTGGACGAAGGCGTTGCCACTAACTTGGGGGAGGCTTTGCTGAGCTATCAGTGCAAAAAGCTGGGTGTTGTAGCACACACTTTTCTGAAAAGTGGAGCAAGCATAAGAATTAAATGACAAGTCTGTCCTCATTTCTGAGGAATCCAGGCTAAGAGATGATTATTGTTAAAAAAAAATAAAAAAAAATAAAAAAAAATCGAATTGTAGGAATTGTAGGGGGACCTTTTAAAGTTTCAAATCCAAAGATCCAAAGTTCAAATAGCGATTGAAAGAAGTAACAGGAAAACCTGGAAGAAAGAACAAATGGTGATGTTAGGCAAAATAAAAAATGGGGGGGGGGGGGGGGGAATGGAAGCGGCCAGGCTGCCATAAACAGTGACAAAGAGCTGGAAAGTAGGGCAAACAGTGCAGCAGAGAGGGTCGCGAGGAAAGGGCCAAAAACAAAACGCTCCGTGCAAGCAAACGGGAGCTGTGGGCGACGTGCATCACATTTAACATCTAAAGATTACAGGGGGGGGCGCGGACGACAGAAACGTGTCACACGCGGGAGCTCGGATCGCGCACGAATGAAACAATTCTCACGCCGCTGTGCAGAAAGGGCGTGAATGACGCGGGAAGCTGCATGCAAATCGAGACTCAGATAACAATATTAGCAATGATAACACTATTTTGCCGCGTGCTTTCAGAACGTGAGTTGCCCTTGCCGTGCAGGATGCAGCGCGGGAAGATGCAGTGTGGGTGTGCAGCGCTCAAGGGTACGCGGCAGTCAAAGGGGGGTGTGGGGGAGGGAGGAGGCGAGCATCTCCGGCTCGAGTCGCGCAAGGCTGCAGACATGCGACAAGGACCGCGCTTTCCAACTTTCGCGTGCAACAAAGCAAAATAAATAAATAAATAAATAAATAAATAAATCATCATACTCAGATCGACGCGGAGTTCAAAGGTGCAGGCGTGGCAGCGAGACGGTACCTAAATGGCGACGTGTGGCTGCGGCGTGCTCGCTCTCTCTCTCTCTCTCTCTCTCTCTTTCTCTCTCCCTGTGTATGTGTCTCTGTCTCTCTCTCCCTCTCTCTCTCTCTCCCTCGCTCTGCTTCCACTCCGGGAGCGATGCGATGCGATGCGCTGCGCTGCTGGCCGGGGCTTGTGCGCCGAGTCCGCTCAGACTTCTCCTCCTGACGTCACGGAGAGCAGAGCAGACCGCCTGTGTGGACGTAAAGTGCGGCAGCGGCAGCAGAGGGTTGGGAAGAGAGGAGGAGGAGGAGGAGGAGGAGGAGGAAGAGGAGGAGCAGGAGGAGGAGGAGGAGGAGGAGGAGGAAAAATCACTCGCTGCTCTCTCTGACAACGTGACTCCGGCAGCCACCCGTGCATGCGAGCAGCGTTTCGCCACATCTGCTTGTTTTGGTTGTTGTTGTTGTTGTTGTGTGTTTTTTTTTTTGTGTGTGTGGTTTTTTTTTGGGGGGGGGGGGGGGGTTGCTACGGGGGCTCCTGCGGTGCGCGCTGGCAACGCTCCCGCACGACACACGCAGAACAGGTTGCTGAGGTTTTGTTTTTTTTTTTAATCCCCCTTCCCCCCCTCTTCAAGAAAAGGGGACGCGAGGTGTGTGTCGTGAATAATTTATCGCGCGGCACCGACCGCGGCGCGCATAGGCCCGACAGACAGCGCAGAACATGATGGAAGTCTTTGGGGTCGCACCATCCTCACCACTGAGAAGTCATGCACGCACTCCTGGAGGCAACGCCCCGCCGCGCTTTTTCTCTGGATGGATGAGAGCCTCCTCGGAATCCACCTGGGTCCTCTGCATCACGGGCTGTGTAGAGGGGCGGGGCGCTCTCAACATAAACACCGAGGCCCAGCTCACTGGAAAACCGTGCGAACGTCATGAGAATCTTCATTTCTATGTGTAATTAATGAGGAATAGTAAAGGCTCATATGCTCTAAAAAATTAACTTTATGATTTGCTCTCTTCAGGATTAATGTTTTCTACAAGGTGAAAGGGTTGCCCTCTGTATTTTTCTATAAGGTAGAATCACGCACCTGACGTGATAATAATGTATGATAGGACATCATTTCAATCTTTAATATCGCTTTTATCAATCTCTACAATAACATCAGTCAATGTCAATGTTGAAAAAAAGACTGTTCTCTATGATAGTAGTACACAACCAGGGTATATACTGGACGAAAGCAAAAATATGAAAGGCATACAACATTGGTAGAGGATTTAGTTTGAAACTTTCGAACTTTGTATTTAGACAGTCAAAACTAATAAAATGGCCCGTTTTCAATCTCATCACAATATGTTTTTCAATATTTTACATGTCAGTGGGTGATATTCATTGTTTGCAGAAGGTTGTGTATGTGTGTGTGTGTGTGTGTGGTGTGTGTGTGTGTGTGTGTGTGTGTGTCGCTTTATTATTATTATTATTATTATTATTATTATTATTACAATGCAAAGTGTGTTTTCAGTTCCATCAGACAGATTGTTACTCATAAGCTATGTTTTCCTTGTTATTGCATATTCACTGTACCATATTCAACACTATTATTTTCCAATATACTGTATAACATTGTTTAGAATTAAAGGGTTGTTGAGGTTGTTGTTGTTATCGTGTAAGTTATTGATGTGGTCACCTGTAAAAACAGCCTAAAGGATGTGTCGTACAAAGCATGCTCCTGAGACAAAAATTCTAAATCGTTGCGGTGCAGTACTCTTCAAAGCCTGAGGAGGGTAGCACCGCCTGGCCAATCGTCGCTCATCGCGATACAATCTCAACTTCCGGGCTGGAGTTTTCAAACAAAACTAGCTAGCCGGCTAGGAGTTCAACGTTTTTGCTCAGGGAACCTTCGGCAAATTTAGGCTGAGTTTGGGGTGAGATTTGTTTCTAGGGTCATTGTGTTTTGCATCGAACTTAGCGTGCATGTTCGCATTTTGCATCCAAGCCCTGGGCTCCGCGTCTTTGGTTGGAAAGTGGGAAGATAACGATCAGACGTGTAGCATGCTAACCGCTCTTCCGTTCGCTTTGTTTCGCCCATTAAGCTGCGCTAATGCTAACTGTGTTTGAGTTTGCCATTTGCTCATTCCAAAGAAAGAAGTTTATTATTGAAAATATATACTTAGGTTATTGGGTTCTGGACTATTTTTGATTAAACCCCACAACAAAGTACAGTGTAACATAAGTTGTTTTCGTTTTGTAGCTAGCGGGCTAGCCGGGGAACTAACGAGCGATGTCTTCGAGTTCCAAAAGAAGAAGAGCCACTTCTCCCAGCAGCAGTGTGAGTGGAGGAGGCGACCTCGATGACATCTCCGCTGGTCCTGCAAGTGGCAGAAAAAGAAAAAGAGTTTCCAATGTCCTTCCGGTAGACACGGTAAGCGTCTCGTGTCTTGTTTCCTGCCGTGCTTTATTTTTTTTTACTTCGCAGCCTGCGAGAAATTCAATGCATATCCCTTCCAGATTGCTGTGTGTCATGAGTTGTTCAACGCTGTAAGGGATTACAAGGATGAACAAGGAAGGCAACCTAGTGAAGGTTTCCTAAGAGTACCAAAGAGACGGTAAAGTAGCAATTAACAGCGTCAAACAAACTGCAATTGCAACGTTGTTGATAAACGCTCATCTCATACTTGGCTCTTATTTGCATGTTTCCAGGAACCAGCCAGATTACTATGAGGTGGTTTCCCAGCCGATTGATATGACAAAAATTCAGTATAAACTGAAGTCAGAAGATTACAGTGACTTGGAACAACTAACCGCAGACTTCCAGCTCATGTTCAACAACGCCAAAACGTTCTACAAAGTGAGCAAAATAATGTCGCAAGTCACAAATGACGAAATGTTTTGCCTGATTCTTTTCTAATTTTTTTTTTTTAATGTTTTTGTTTGTTTGCCAAAATAAAGAGTGACAGTGAGGAGTATCAGGCTGCCTGCAGGCTTTGGCAGGTGTATTTGCAAACACGGACTGAGTTTGTGCAACCTGGGGATGGAGATGATGAAGAGGAAGATGGCGAAGACATTGTTGACAATTCAGGAATGTCAGCTGAAGAGGAGGTAGATTGCATTGCAACAAAGTGCAGTTCTTAAATAACTTGAAATCTCATTTCAACTATACTTTGTGAATATTTTTAACCTGCCATTAAGCATTTTTTGTTTGTTTGTTTGTTTTTTTTAGACCTCAACCAGCAGCTTAAAAGAGGTGTTGGAGCAACTCTTGGAGGCTGTGGTGTCACACGCAGATCCCTCAGGACGTCCAGTCAGTGAACTGTTCCAGAAATTGCCTTCCAAAGTGGTAGGGCCTTGAGTCGCGTGTGAACTCAAAATTGCACACCTGAAAATGTTGGCAGCTGTTGAAATTTACAGTCCTGTCTCCTTTTCAACCCACAGCATTATCCAGACTACTATGCCATTATAAAGGAGCCAATAGATCTCCGAACGATCGCTCAAAGAATACAGGTGTGTCCATTCTGTTGTGTCTGTTCTCTGTGTTTGTTCACATCTTCTTAAAGTTACAGAAAGCTGACCAGCATTTGCGTTTTTCTTTCATAGAGTGGATCCTATAAAAATGTTAATGCTATGGCGAAGGACGTTGACCTGTTGGCAAAAAATGCCAAAACATACAATGAACCAGGATCTCAGGTTTTCAAAGTAAGATCTCGTGGTGACGATGACAATAATTATTTTAATAATAAAAACGTTGATGTCTCTCAGAACTTCCAAAATGTAACATTTGCTTTCCTTTTTAGGATGCAAATACTATAAAGAAAGTCTTTATCCAGCGGAAAACTGAACTTGAACATGCTGAACCCACCAAATCGAGCCTTCGCATCAGGTACCACAGTGAACCTATTGCAACGAAAATGCAAAGTGCTTTCAGTTAGAGAAAGAAAAAATTATTAAAAGATGATGGATATCCTTCTTTTTTTTCTTGACCATTTAGAAATCGGAGGTCTGGCCAGGGGGATCGACTGTCTGGGGTCAGCGTGACCCTTCATTATGGTTCGGAGAGTGAGGACGATCCCATCATGTCTGGTGAGGAATATCGCTTCAGGTGGAAGAGAGCCACAGCTCTGCGTTTGCTTTGGAGGAAATGACCGTCACATTTATCCTTCCAGGCTCCGTGTCCTTTGAAGAAGGCGAGTCAGAAGCTGAGAGTTCGAACGTGGGCGTGAGCAACCCGGTCTTCCAGTTGTTCGAGGCCGTCCGAGGCGCCAGGAACAGCCAGGGCCAGATCTTCTCCGATCCCTTCCAGCAGCTCCCCTCCCGCAGGGAGTATCCCGACTACTATCAGCAGATCAAACAGCCCATCTGCCTGCAGCAGATCAGGTATGATGCAGATCGATTGTTTTGTTAAATCGCAATGGGAACCTGGGCAGGATGGCAAGACTCCCACTGGCCACAGAGGAGTTCTAAAGGAAATCCATTGACCACGATGGACGCTTTGTGTTTGTGTCAAGGGCAAAGATGAAGAACGGGGAGTACGAAAGTGTGGAGCAGATTGATTCTGATCTCAACCTGATGTTTGAGAATGCAAAGCGGTACAACATGCCCACCTCAAGCATTTACAAGCGAGCATTCAGGCTTCAGCAGATCATGCAGGTAACATCGTCTGCTTTGTTTCTCCCACCGGAATAAAAATTGTTGTTTGTGCTTAATTAGCGGCGTTGTGGAAGCAGTTTTTGTTTTTGTTTTATTTTGTTATTTATTTTGTTATTTATTTATTTATTTGCATCCAGTTATCCAACTACTCGCCTCAAGCAAATGTCCTTTAGGGAAAGAAAGTTTCACTGATCTGATCAATTCATTTGCTTTTATAGGCTAAGAAGAGGGAACTGGTGAGAAGCACCGAGGAGGATGGTGACAGCATTCTGTCGTCTGACACGGGGAGCGTCAAGAAAAAGAGGTACATGATTTTTGCCTTGACGTATTTTTATCAGCTCTTTTTGTGATCACAATGTTTGATTGGAAAATTGACCTTGTGTGTTTATCTGTTTATACTTACCATGCATCTCCTTCTTTTTTTTTCCAAGCCACAAGAAAAACGTCAAGAAGAACCGGATGAAAGCGTTGTACGCCGCAGTGATTGAAGCTCGGGAGGCCGGCACCAATCGACGCCTCTGTGAGCTGTTTATGGTCAAACCGTCCAAGAAGGACTACCCCGACTACTACAAAGTCATTCTGGAGCCGGTGGACCTGAAAACAATCGAGCACAACATCAAAATCGAGCAGTACACGACGGAAGAGGCCATGATGGACGACATGAGGCTGATGTTCCGTAACGCCCGGCATTACAATGAGGAGGGCTCTCAGGTAGGCGTGTGTTCGGTGTGCTTTGGCTGAATACATTTTTTCTCCTCCCATTTAATATTTTTGCTACCCTCCTACAAGTAAATATTATTTCCCCTTAAATGTAGGTATATAATGATGCTGACGTCCTGGAGAAGATACTCAAGGACAAACGCAAGGAGTTGGGCCCTTCACCCGAGGAGACCGTTGGCTCACCTAAACTTAAACTAAGTATGTTTGGTCAAGCTAAGGTTTTGTTTTCTGACTTTGTTTAAAAAGGGCTCAGCTTCTGCGCATTATTTTGAACATAATTCTACATTTTAGGCTTCCCCAACCGTTCAGCCAATTGTTGGATTCATTGCCATCATTACAGAAGTTGAATGCTTCACACTCGCTCAGAAAGAAAATCTAAAAAAATTGTTTCTCATTCGCTGTTGATTAGACATCGAAAATACAGTCGTTTTCATTAAAGACTCAAAATATATACTTTACATATACATTCTGTTAGTTGTTAGTTGAGCACATATTGACTGGTGTCCGTGCAATCATAATGATCGCAGAGCATTCAAGATCATTATTTCATTAATTATTATTCCTAAATTATTATAAATTATAATCATTATTTCATCTGGCAGATGGAAATTGTCTGGAAACCTTCAACCATTTAAATTTTTTTATTTTATTTTATTTTATAATCCTGTGTGTTCATTTCATGTGCACTCCAAGTCGCGACTAAAAACGTCTCTCCTCCGATGCAGGGAAGAGCGGCGTTTCTCCCAAGAAGACCAAATACATCACCCCGCTGCAGCAGAAGCTGAACGAGCTGTACGACGCCGTGCGCAACTTCACCGACGGCCGCGGGCGGCGCCTGAGCACCATCTTCCTCCGCCTGCCGTCCCGCACCGAGCTGCCCGACTACTACGCCACCATCAAGCGACCCATCGACATGGAGCGCGTGCGGAGCCACATGGCGGGCGGCCGCTACCAGGACGTGGAGGCGCTGGTGGAGGACTTTGCCCTCATGTTCAACAACGCGTGCATCTACAACGAGCCCGAGTCGCTGATCTACCGCGACGCCCTGATGCTGCACCGCGTGCTGCTGGAGACCCGCAAGCGGCAGGAGGGCGGCGAGGACCTGCAGCCGCCCGCCGTGGGGCCTCTGGTGCGGGAGCTGGTCAGGAACCTCTACATGTCCATGCTGGGCCACCAGGACGAGGAGGGCCGCTGCTACAGCGACTCGCTGGCCGAGATCCCCGCCGTGGACCCGGGCGCCCCCGAGCGCCCGCCGCTCAACTTCGACATCATCCGGGCCAACGTGGAGCGTGGCCGCTACCGGAGGCTGGACGTCTTCCAGGAGCACATCTTCGAAGTGCTGGAGAAGGCCAGGAAGCTCAACAGGTGCGGCTGCCGAGGGGATTTTTACAATTTCTTTTCTATACTTGTTAATTTTTTTATTCCCACTCTTTTTTTCTTTTTTTTTTGTGTTAATAGAAATAGTTGGATTGCTTACTACGAATACGAATCAAGGTTCTGTGCAAAATGATTGAGTGGAAAGTCGCATTCAATTAAATTTAGCCTGATTGCATTTATTATTGCACCTGTAGCTGCAAAGTTTTATTTTTATTCTCCCAGGTTGAAATTAAATTCAACCCCAGATCGTGTCATTTTATGAAACACTGTGTGTTTAAACAATGACAAACTTACGTCTTGCTTTCTTTGAGTTCAGTGAAATATAAATGATGCGCACCTTTTCTTTAACAGATACTTTTAACAAAGATGCTGTTGTCCTACTGATTCATTTCCTTTCCCGTCTCTTTATCAGGACCGACTCGGAGATATTCGAAGACGCCGTGGAACTGCAGCAGTTTTTCATTAAGATCAGGGATGAGCTTTGCAAAAACGGAGAGATCCTGCTCTCCTCCTCCCTCAACTACACCCTGAAGCACCTCAACAGCGACGTGGAGCAGGAGAAGAGGGAGAAGATCCCCAAGGAGATCGAGGAGGACAAGCAAAAGACGGAGGAGGAGAAGGGCGGCAAAGGTGAGTTTTTTTTCCCCCACAATGTGCCGAACTGGTTCAGGTGTCTGTGATGTTAAATTTATTTCTTTGTTTTGCTGCCTGAAGACGGCGAGAAAGCCAAAAGCCTGCCGCAAGACATGGAGACGGAGCGAGACTACAAGCAGGACTGCAGCTACGAAAACCACACGTACCACGTCGGGGAGTTTGTCTACGTGGAGCCGTCGGAGCCCAACTTGAAGCCTCACATCGTCTGTATTGAGCGCCTGTGGGAGGATGAAGAAGGTAAGACACTTTACAGAGTTGACGCTAAAAAAAACACACACAAGCTAACAACAAACACGAGATGTGTGTTTATGTAGAATTCGGCCTGTCACCGTCATCAATAAATCAATTGATTGATGTCAGTCATCCACTCACTGAAGACTGGAGATCGAGAAACACAAACATGCACATTTACAGAAGCATCCATGTTACTTTCAGTATGGGAAAACTGTAGTTTTGCCAAACACGAGCGAGGTGAACACGCTAGCTGGGAGGCTAAATGGTGTGCGTTGCAGACAGTGTAGTTTGCCACGTTGCCAGCGGGTTGCAGCCCTCCAGTGCAGCTGAAGAGTTGCATTTTGAGAGATGTTGATTAGTTTGAGTCCCATCTGGGGTGTTCCCATTCACAAATCTCTCCTGGAGATCAATAAAATGTCTGTCTGCCATACAGTGTACATAGATAGTGTACAGTATGTATAATTTATTTATTGCTTCTGTTTTATTACAGTGTGTTTTTTTTCCATTAACAGACACCATGGGTCCAATTTTTTTCTATTTTTGTTTATTTCGGATGTACACATTTTTTTCTATAGATTTGAATTCCACTGCTAAATATTCTCAAGCAGCTTTGTGTTTTTTGAATGGGTGTCCTTAAATGCTAATTCCATATTATTATGATAGCATAAGCATAATCATAGTGAATTAGTGGAGAAGTCAGTCTCCAACTGACGTTGACCGGAATGTCGTTTATCCCTTAATGTCTGGGACAGCAAAACGTCTGATCGTGACAGGGCTACATAGAATACGGCTTAATGTGCCTGACTTGTGTGTGTGCAGGTGAGAAGTGGCTCTACGGCTGCTGGTTCTACCGTCCCACGGAAACCTTCCACTTGGCCACGCGCAAGTTCCTGGAGAAGGAGGTTTTCAAGAGCGACTACTACAACAAAGTGGCCATCAGTAAGGTTCTGGGCAAGTGCCTGGTCATGTTTGTCAAGGTAGGAGCTCCCACTGAAAACAATGCACCATCCACGTGGGAAATCTCTCTGGCTGCGACTGAAGCTTGTTTTTTTTTCTTTGGTAGGATTATTTCAAAATGCAGCCGGAGGGATTTGCAGCCGACGACGTGTACGTGTGCGAATCCCGCTACACTGCCAAAAACAAGGCGTTCAAGAAGATCAAGGTGTGGTCCATGCCGGCCAGCAGCGTCAAGCTGCTGACCCGGGACGTGCCGCTGCCAGTCGTCCGCGTCGCCTCCATGTTCGCCAAGCCGGACCCGGACAAACTCACCATGTCATACACCCAAGGGACAGGGTTTGTGGAAAAGGTACGGTCACACCAGGTTTTTGTTTTTTTTTTCTGCGCAGCTTTGCATTTCTGTCTTTTCAGACATAAATAAGACTCTAAATGGCCTGAACGCTGCTTTAACCTCAGCAATGGTAACAGTTCACTCTAAAAAATTGCGTGTCCTCGACATTGCTGGGTTGCGTATTGGCCGATATTGATATCTATCCCATAATGATACCAGCACCAGTCATACGTGTTACTTTTAACACTGTTTTTGTTGTGTGAAATGTTAGAAAAGCCACGATGAAGTGATATCGCTCAAACTGTCTGCAACAGTGGGTTTGAAAAAACTGGCTCATTGATTTTTTTAATTATTATTATTATTATTATTATTATTATTTATAATTTTCTAGAATTTAATTAAATAAATCAACAATAAATTAGAGCCTGAAAAATAACCTCCATAAAACTAATAAAAACATATGTTTTTAAAGTGCAAAAATAACAATTCAAGTTTACTTTGTTTTTTTTTTATTTTTTTACTGTCGGTATCTTGGTGGGAATAACTGAGGACATGGACAAAAAAACAAGAACACACCATTTTATGTGAAGTCAAGGGTCAAATATATGATATGTTTTTATTTAACCTTTATTTTACCAGGAAAGTCCCATTTAGATTAAAAATCACTTTTCCAAGGGAGTCCTGGCCAAGAGGCAGCAAAACTATGCTATGTCTAATCTGTGCCAGCTGGGCAGTTTAAACAGGGCTTTGCTGAGCAGCAAATAAAATGCTTGTGGGTTCGTCACAATAGAAATTCCCCTTTGTGCACAAACTCATTCATGCAGGAGCGAGAGGACGTCCCCGTGGAGATGAGCGGCGCCGAGCCCGACTGTCAGCACTACGAGCAGCTGCGCTACAACAACGTGTGGTACAAAGTGGGAGACTGTGTTTACATCCAGTCTCACGGCCTGTCCAAGCCGCGCGCCGCCAGGTGGGCAGACGCGCACGTGCGCTTCGCGCGACGACGGCTCTCGCAAATTTTAGCGCGGCCATTGACTTTGGGCCACCGCGGTCCCGCTTCTCCTGCAGGGTGGAGAAGCTGTGGGTGCAGAACGGGGTCACCTACTTCTTCGGACCGATCTTCATTCATCCCGAGGAAACGGAACACGAGCCCACCAAGATGTTCTACAAGAGAGAGGTGTTCATGAGCCAACTGGAGGAGACCTTACCCATGACCTGCATCATCGGTACTGCACCCACTACCTGCCCGTGATGCGTTCCAAGAGCTAGAAAAACTCGCCGTATTTCCAGATGCTAATAATTTCAATGGATGGATTGGTAGTTAGATATTTTATTAGTCTCTTTAAATAAAGTTAAAGCATTTATCGTTCTTCGTGTGAATGTTTCCTCACTGTTTTGGCTGCTCTCGCTCTGATTAATGCTGCAGAGGCCATCAAATTATTTTCCTGCCCTCTTCTTCCGTCTTCCCTTCAGGCAAATGCATGGTGTCCTCCTTCAGGGAATACCTCTCGTGCAGGCCCACCGAGGTCCCCGAGAAGGACATCCTGCTGTGCGAGAGCCGCTACATCGACTCGGAGAAGCAGATGAAGAAGTTCAAGGGCCTGAAACGCTTCTCCTTCTCCTCCAAAGTGGTGGAGGATGAGATTTACTACTTCAGGTTTGTGGCTCGGCGCCGCCTGGTTCGCGTGTGTGTAGAATGTTGTCGCGCAGACTGACGCTTGCGGCTTGACCCCGCGCAGAAAATTGGTGGTGCCCCAGAAAGAGGCCTCCCCCTTCTTGGATAAGAAGATCGAGGAGCTCGAGCTGAAGCTGGCCGACATGGAGGAGGGCGACGGCGAGGAGATGGAGGAGATGGATGAAGAGGAGGAGGTGTCGGAGACGCCCTCCACGCCTCAGATGCAAACCCCACTGGCCAGTGACATGGACATGCCTTACACACCCTCACAGGTACCTGCCCAACACATGCACACCGTCACCCAACATGCCTCCTCCTCAGTTACCAGTTTAAAGGTCTTAAATACATTAATACAAGTATATATTCACAGTAAAAGTGATTTGGTATTCCTACCCGTTTGATGGTTCTTATATGTATATGAGAGTACACATATAGCAAGGGTCTTGCTCCCAGCTAGCTGCCGTCTTGCACTGCCATGTTTCTAAGGAAGCCTAGGAGGGACAATCCAGGCCGCACGAGAGCGCGTTTTGTAATTGGGGTGAATGCTCGCTTCCTCAAATAAACCTTAGAAGGACAAGTTGGACGAGCAGCGTGTGAAATACAGGCCTGTCCAGGGAGGTCGGTTTTTAAATATATTATTATTAATATAAAAATATTTTTAATTTTTGTTGCCAAGCAGAGCCAACCGGTCCTGTGTGTACCAATCAGGCACCCTCTCAAATTATTGACTGGTTTTTCGCACACTGCGCACGAGGTATCCAGGTTTGGGCTCGTAGCCCACCGTAGTTCACTGGCGAGCTCAGGAGAGGGAGAGTCAGGAGTTCCCAAGGGGAATTACTCGAAAGATTGCTGCAATCAAAAATGTAACTACCTGAGGTCGCTGTTTCTTCGTCAAGAATCTCCAAATAGTATGCACTTAATCTTTAACACGTGTCTTCTTGGCTGAAGTCCTCCTCGAAGATCAAGGGCATGTCGAAGAAGGAGGGGGCCAAGAGGAAGATGAACATGAGCGGCTACATCCTGTTCAGCAGCGAGATGCGAGCGGTGATCAAAGCCCGGCACCCGGACTTCTCCTTCGGGGAGCTGAGTCGGCTGGTGGGCACAGAGTGGAGGAACCTGGAGGCCGCCAAGAAAACGGAATACGAGGGTCAGAACCGTTCTGGACGCTCGCTCGTCCCTTTGACCGTAGCTTCTTCTTGTGGTTCTCAGTGAGAAACGGTGGATTTTTTTATTTTTCTTTTTCCCTCTATTTTTTTTTTTTTTTCCCAGAGCGTGCAGCCAAAATAGTGGAGCAGCAGGAGCGCGACAGGCCGGCCCAGAGGCAGGGATCCCCGAGAGCAGGTACCCCCCTAGGGTCACTGATGGGGGTGGTGCCTTCGCCTAGCACTATGGGAATGATAAGCCAGACCATGTCACCTGTGTCAGGTAACCCCTCTCAGTAGCAGCACCAGTGTTTGGCAGCAAGGCAGCAGGGAAATGAGGCTGGACTGTTGACAGCAGCGTAATCCTCTAACGTATTCACCTCAGGAATGCCCAGACCAGACAACATTATTTCCTTCCTTTCGCTGCCATTTTCCCTTTGGGTTCACTTTTTGTGTAGCGTTTTGTTACCACTAGGCTTACATTTTTAAAAAAAATGCATGACATTGACTGCATGACTTGTTTTATTATTTATTTTATTTTACATCCATGAATCTTTCATTTTCAAGTTCACTTAACTTGTTTCACCAGCTAACCTTTTTTTTTTCTTTTTTTAGACTCATTTGTCTTTTGCCTTCCCCTTTTCACACAATGAACCTTTTGTTAGCAGCTCACAAGGACTTTTAATGTTCACATGTTAGTTTCTCATACAGTTACACATAATTCAAGGAAGACTGTTGCTCTTCTGTTTAATTCACCAGCACAGTTAGAGGTGAAATATATCTTCATGAATGAAATAGCACACACACACACACACACACACATTGTTTTCATAGTAAATTCAGACACATTTTCTACCTTTTTAAGCAGATAATTGACACAGGACAAGAGAGGTTGCAGCAACTGACGGCGCATGTGTGAAAAGGGGGCCGCTGTGTGACGTAGTAGTGCATGTTGTTCAGCTGCATGTCACTTATGCATGGATGTGTTTGTTGTCCTCTCCTCGCCTTTATTTCCCCCTCCCCAAAAGGCATGATGGGAGCTTATGGCCCACCTTACATGCCCATGCAGGGTAGCCATGAGGGCTTGTTGAGCGTGGCCCCAATGTCGCCTCACCCCGCAGGGGGCCCTCATCTCCCACCTCACCACCTCGGGCAAGGCATGCCCGGGTACCCTGGCATGCTTCATCAGGGTAAGGGGCCGCTGTCCCAGCCACGTCCTGTCCTGACTCTCCTGCTGGAGGGGGGTCTACCTGGTCCACGGGGTTTGCGCAGCCGTATCTAGTCTTCTCAGAGCGGTCAAAGCTCTCCGAAAAAAAACAAACAAACAATGTTCTCACAAGCCACATCCTTCACTGTACGTATTATCGGCCCTCGTCACTTACAGACTTAAAGGGATATTTCTCCTTCAAATGAGCTAATTGCCGCGTCAACTTGGGCTCGTGAACACTCCTGAAAGTTTTCAAATTGCTTTCTTTTGTATTTAGATATTAGAAGTTTCTTTCTTTCTTTCTTTCTTTTTTCTTTTTTTCTTTCGTTTTTCTTTCTTCCTTTCTTTCTTTCTTTCTTTAGGTTCCCCTCATCCCTCGTGATCGATCATTATCCGCTCAATTTCAAACTTCATGTTCAACTCACTTTTAAAACGCATCCATGCTTCTCTTCACAGACCAAATTGCGTCTAATGCCCGAGAGGTCCGTCGCTTTTTTCATTAGATTGTTTCATTTTGTTAATGTATGCATGTATAGTGTATTTGGTAGTGTTCTAGGAAGCAGTCCCGGTCGGTTACGTGTGACACGTCCTCAGCGCAAGCTAGCAGAACCAAGCATGTCGGCACCGGTGACTTGTTTGATAAATAGTGGTAGTAGTAATAAAATAACATTTGAACAAACGAGGGGTCCCTCAGGCACCGAAAGGACTTCATCTGTCAGCGCGGCGCATGGACGTGTCGTGTTTTATAAGTGAGTCCAACGTGACATTTGAAGTTGATTGGGTGTCTATGGGAATGAGAGGACGTCCCCGTTGGTTTTTAAATAATAAGGCAAGCAATTTGAACCCTGCAGTCTGCGGCGTTCACATGAGCCCAAGTGGACTTGAAAATTAGCCAAAAAGTGAACTATCCCTTTAATGCATGCTATAACGAAGGCAAAACTGACAGAAACAGCCACATGTTGGAACTCTACTTTTAGTTATGTGTTTTAAAGGAGCTATGCACAAAATTCAGCCCGTTAGATTTGAGGAAGGATGGGATTTGCAATGTACAGAACTCGTGGCGCAAGAAACCGTTGAGTCGAAAGTGACCTCACAAGCCGTCTGTGTGTGTGTCCTGACCCCCACTTGCTGGTAAATGCCATCAACTTCATCAATATGATGTCCATATATCTCTTTTTCTCAGTCTTACCCAACTGTTGCGGCAATGACAACAAAAAAGCATACATAATAATTCATGCATTCAGAGTAAAGATGTTGTCAACCAAGCAGTGATGATGCCGTTACATCCTTGTTTGCTCAGTGGAGGTTCAGGCCACCGAGGACCTGCTGGTATTCAGGTTTTGATCCATGTGCAGTTGCACAATCATGACGTCTGAGTGTAATTATCATGTACATGGCTCCTTTAAAAAGGGACAAACTTCCGACTTGTCAATTGTGTGAAAAGTACAGGAACAAACTATTGTCTTTAACAGGTGTAATGGGCCTCGGAATGAACGGCATGCTAGGAAGTCCTGGACATGGCAACTATATGCATCAGGTGAGTCCCTCGGCACAATTAATCACATGTTTTTTATTATTTTTTGCACTTGGTGTAAATTAGTCTAAAACATTGAACCATATCTAGTAGCTCCTACAGCTGAAACTAAGAACGAGCCCAGGGTTGTTCAGTGCATAATGGCTTTCTTTAATGCATCGTTTCTGCATGTCTACCTCCTACCTTATTTTTAGCCTGGCATGTATAGCCCCGGATCACACGCTCCTCCGCCGTACCCCGGCCAGCCATCACACCTGCAGCCCAGCACCCCCATGTTTGTCGCCCCGCCGCCAAAGACCCAGAGGGTGCTGCACTCGGAGGCCTATCTGAAGTACATCGAGGGCTTGAATGCCGATTCTCCAACTGTCAGCAAGTGGGACGAAACGCTCAAAGGTGGGAGCTTTTTGAACTCCGATTACTAGGTTCTGGAAAATGTGTTGGCAAGGAATTCTGGGGATGTTAGAATATTTGTTCAATGGCCAGTGTTTTGTTGTACTGCAACCTATGTTATAATGTGTGCCATCAAATATTTTGTCTTGGCCTGCAGCTCAAAGGCGTGACACTCACCTCACCAAAGAGCAGGAGAGCAGGCTGCCGGTTCACTGGCTGAAAAGCAAAGGAGCCCACACCACCATGGCAGATGCCTTGTGGCGCCTGCGCGATCTGATGCTGCGAGACTCGCTGAACATCTGTCAGGCGCACAACCTGTGACCTCATGGACTCTAACCACTATGACCAGCTCACTCACTGCTCTTATGTTCGATCCAAGGAGTTTTAGGAAAGAGTCTAGACCATAGAAGCAATATTTTATAGTCACCTGTTACCATGTTTTTTATATTTATTAGCTAATATTATCCACTTAATTGATATTTGTGTGTAAATGTTCTTTCTTTTTTTTACTGACCAGAATAATTGTGCTGCATAAAAAGTGATTTTTTTTTTTTTTTGCTGATGGGTATGACCAAAATAAAAATCAAGTGTCATGTGGATGTTGTTGTTGAAATTATTTTAAGTTTGGTGGAATGCGGATGTGTGATGGGGTTAGAACTGCATCAGCAGCAGCCTCTCCATCCTTTTTCCATCCTTAATTTGTAAGTACTTCCGGTGCGGCAACGTCACGTCCGGAAGAGAGATTCAACATCGGGCCATTCTCTTTAGTGTTTGCCTTGTTATGCCAATCTCCCATCACCTCACCGGCAATATTTTTGATTTAAGAAACAACTTCAATTGACCCCTTCCGCTGGCTGTTGGCTCAGCAAACGACAGTGCCGCCAACGTGTAAAATGGAATAATTAAAGTTTATAAAGGAAGGACAAGGTGAGGTTTGTTTTGAGACACAGGCGAGGGTGACGTTAGCTAGCTCGCGTTTTCACCGGCTGCTCTCAGGCTCGTCGGCAATTAGCATGAACGCAAGACGTGTATTCGCCGAATAAACTTTTGTCAGGAACTGATAACAACCTACGGGATGTCTCCCTCTCTCGCTCCCTCGAGGCAAGAATTTTAATTTAAAAAAAGAAGTTTGTCTTGTTTTCAAATGGACAGCTCCTTTCCATAGAGCCCAGCTGCTATAGCTGCTTTGCTAGCGTTAACGTGGAGCTGGAAGGGGTGGGTGGGAATCTGCTGTTTTCGCTGCGCAATTTTCAACTAATTCATTAACTTTCGGAAGAATTGTGTCTCCGTCTGCGGAGACTGGCACACGTTTAAGAAAGCCGGCTACAGCAATGTGGGAGACATTCCCGTTCAAACACTTTTGCAAGCAGGGGAAACTATGCATGTATGAGCTCCTCACAACGCTAGCTTACCAAGTAACGCTGCAAAACTTGGGACACACCTACATTCATTCATTGTGCCAAATTCTGCAACAGTGTGCATGCGAGATTTGGTCATTTGCTGCACGCGTAAATGTCAGCACGAATTTGGGCGTTTTTGTTATGCTTTTGTTGTTTTGAGCAAGAGCCGCAAAGCACGACTGGGGCAGAAATAAAGGCTCCTCCTTGTGGCCGTGCACCTGAACCCGGGAGCCGCCCGTTTGATTCTTTTTCTTTAAAACTGGTGCAGAAACATTGGAGAGGACGGTGAAACCTCACGTGTGGCCAGTTCGTTTGATAAAGGAAACGCACGACTTTCTTTGTTGTTAATTGTACACATTAAATGTATGTGGGGGGTTATTGTTTTGCAAAACGTCTATAAAAGTGTGATGTTTAAGTGTGACATTGTTCGTTATTGTGTAGTAGTGGAATGGCTGTAGTGAATATCAAGTGATGAGAGTGAGTTTGCATCACCCCCTCTCATGCAAATAAGACCTGCTGTTATTCTCAGGTAAAAGTTTCCCCCAGATCAACCAGTGCGCAACGACACGCTAGTGTACTGTGATATAATGTCAGGTGTGCCATGAAAATGATCACATTTCACTTAATTGGTCTAAAAAAAACAAACAAGCATTCCATTGTCAAGTTTTGCTTCAAATGGATTTCAAGCCGACTTTCCTCCCAGAATATCAGCTTTGTGTGCATCTAACCAGGTCCATGTTTTTAGTTGGTGATGTGCCATGGTTTTTTTTTTTTTTTATGTAGAAAATGTGCCGTGGCTCAAAAACGGTTGTAAAACATTGATCCGGAGACCTATGATTGATTGCGTGATACGTTCCGATCATTTCAAACACCTGGTCTGAAGAGCTGCTTTCATCACTGGCACTCAGAGCAGTTCAGAAAGGTGCCCCCATTGTTGCAAACCTTATCTTCAGTTTGATACCGTGAGAGGCTCGTTATGTCATGATGATCATGATGACGATGTCAGCGTTGGCTGCCTGTCAGGCTCATTGGTTGAACGCCAGCACTTATGTTGAATCCGTGCTGGATCGCAGTGCCGGTATGTGCAGGTAGAGCCGCCCGACTGCTCGGTGGGTCCTGGACGGGAGTCGGATGACGACCCTCTCTGGTTGGTTGGTTGGTCAGTGAATGAAACGGCCCCCACGCCTCCGCTCTTCCAGGTGCTGCGGCTCACGTTCTCGCCTGCTCAAGAAAACCCACCACGCTGCAGAGCTCGTGGCCCCGACCCGACCCCGACCCCACCAGGAACCAGCCAGTATGTCGCAGCTACAGTTTCATTGCCCCGCCAGCCCGCTGCCGGCTGCCCCCGCCCCCCTGCAGCTGGGGCAGCCGCAGCCTGGCTACAGCATTCCCTGTGCCTCCAGCACCCTGCCCTCCGAGAGTGCCAGTCAGCCAATCAGGAGCTCCGCTCTGCCGGCGGGCTCCGCCACGCCCTACATCCCCACCACAGGTAAGCTTGGTGCTCGGGTTAGCGAGTGCTTGTTTCAAGCTGGCGACACCCGTCAGCTGTTTGGTCTCATCTCTCATAAGCACAGAATGTGATGATGAGGATGAGGATGAGGATGAATGTGGGATGTGTGTTGTGTGGTATGTGTCTTTTTTCACTATGGCTCTATTTGTTATTGTTTTACTAGTATTTATTGTTCATTCATTTCATTTAATGTATGCACCAAAGGAAGGCAGTATTAAATTTTGTTCTACTTAATTGTATAATGATAATAAAGGAATTCAATTTAATTCAATTTGCTTGGCTGCAAGGACCAATAGAGTCAAGCTTCTCTTGTAGCTCATTTCAAAGTCACTTATTGAGTCCCCTATGATTAGAGGTCACAACCCTCTCTGCATCTACAGTTTAACTATTTCCCCAGACAGCTTTAATACTAACAAACACCTGTTATAGTCCTGTTGTAACTTAGTGCAGTTGACTGTTAGCAGTCTTAGGTGGAATTGGAAAGACTCAGTTTCTAGAGCGGCTCATCCAATGACCCCACGGTTGTTGGTTCGAATCCCACCTCCCAACTGTCCACATCTTGAAATGTCCTCCTGAGAGACTCTGAGCTGCTCCCAATGGGCCTGGCGACACATAGCATGGCAGCAGCCCATTGAATGGTGTGTGTGTGTGTGTGTGTGTGTGTGTGTGTGTGTGTGTGTGTGTGTGTGTGTGTGTGTGTGTGTGTGTGTGTGTGTGTGTGTGTGTGTGTGTGTGTGCGCGCGCGCGCGCGTGTGTGAATAAGAGAAAAGCGCTGTACAAATGCATGCTATTTGTGTTTCCCTCCTCAAAGTGCGCATTGTTTTAAAAAGTCCCCTCTTCATCACGCTGCTTGTCCAGTGCCTCTCTTTATTTGACACTCTGCCTTCCAGCTGTCAGCAACACGCAGCAGCTCCGCCTTGAAATCGCGCCGATAAATTGTTCCGCCGTGAGGAAATTTTTCACTTTCTTATCCGGCTTTCTCCCCCAGCGTGTAACATGGCAAACCCTAAAGAGAAGACCCCCATGTGTTTGGTGAATGAGTTAGCCCGTTTCAACAAGGTCCAACCTGAATACAAGCTGCTGTCTGAGCAAGGCCCAGCTCACTCCAAGGTGATCCAGTCGCTCTGGCGGAACTCTCTACAGTACGCTTTTCTCTTCTCTTGCCGGCATCCCAGAATCACCGCTCCTCCCTCTCTTGCCCCCCCATCTCGTTCTCCAAGATCTTCTCGGTGAGACTCACGCTGGGAGACCAGCAGTGGGAAGCTGAGGGGACCAGCATCAAGAAAGCCCAGCATTCGGCGGCTGCAGCCGCCCTCGCTGAGACGACTCTTCCCAAACCCACCATGAGGACGCCGCGCAACACAGGCAAGAACCCAGGTGGGCGCCTCCCACTCACGCTGACTGCCGTCGCCCCCCCGATGCCTACTTGCACGCTGCTGCGACGCCTCGTTGTTCACCGGGACGCCGTTCTCTTGCCTTTCTCCACAGCCGATGGCATGACGCACACAATGGAACTAAATGCACTATGTATGAAGATCGGTAAAAAGCCTTTGTATAAACCGCTCGACCCGTACCCAGGGATGAGACCACCAAACTTCAACTACAACGTTCGGGCCCCGGGCCCCTACCAGCGCTCTATGCAACAGTGAGACTCCTCGCTTCTGACCTTTTCCTTTGTTTTCTTCTTGTTATTTATCCACTGAAGAATCTTTAATATCCCTATTATTTATTTCATTTTTTACGCCAGGTTCTACTACCCATTTCCTCCAATGGGACCAATGCTATATCACATGGAGCTCTCCGTCGGAGGCCAGCAGTTTATCGGTAGGGGGCGCACCAGGCAGGTAGCCAAACACGACGCCGCTGCCAAGGCTCTGAAAGTGCTGCACAAGGAGCCCATGTTGCAACAGTTGCCAATGGTGAGAGACTCATCACTCAAAGGCCCAGTGTGTAGAACTGTAGTGTTGAAGGCCCAGTGTGTAGTACTGTAGTTCTAATGGCCCAGTGTGTAGAACTGTAGTGTTGAAGGCCCAGTGTGTAGTACTGTAGTGTTGAAGGCCCAGTGTGTAGAACTGTAGTGTTGAAGGCCCAGTGTGTAGTGCTGAAGGCCCAGTGTGTAGTACTGTAGTGTTGAAGGCCCAGTGTGTAGTACTGTAGTTCTAATGGCCCAGTGTGTAGAACTGTAGTGTTGGAAGGCCCAGTGTGTAGTGCTGTAGTTCTAATGGCCCAGTGTGTAGAACTGTGGTGCTGAAGGCCCAGTGTGTAGTACTGTAGTGTTGAAGGCCCAGTGTGTAGAACTGTAGTTCTAATGGCCCAGTGTGTAGAACTGTAGTGTTGGAAGGCCCAGTGTGTAGTACTGTAGTTCTAATGGCCCAGTGTGTAGTACTGTAGTGTTGAAGGCCCAGTGTGTAGTACTGTAGTTCTAATGTCTCAGTGTGTAGTACTGTAGTGTTGGAAGGCCCAGTGTGTAGTACTGTAGTTCTAATGGCCCAGTGTGTAGAACTGTAGTGTTGAAGGCCCAGTGTGTAGTACTGTAGTTCTAATGGCCCAGTGTGTAGTACTGTAGTGTTGAAGGCCCAGTGTGTAGTACTGTAGTTCTAATGGCCCAGTGTGTAGAACTGTAGTGTTGGAAGGCCCAGTGTGTAGTACTGTAGTTCTAATGGCCCAGTGTGTAGAACTGTAGTGTTGGAAGGCCCAGTGTGTAGAACTGTAGTGTTGAAGGCCCAGTGTGTAGTACTGTAGTTCTAATGGCCCAGTGTGTAGTACTGTAGTGTTGAAGGCCCAGTGTGTAGAACTGTAGTTCTAATGTCTCAGTGTGTAGTACTGTAGTGTTGGAAGGCCCAGTGTGTAGTACTGTAGTTCTAATGGCCCAGTGTGTAGAACTGTAGTGTTGGAAGGCCCAGTGTGTAGTACTGTAGTGTTGAAGGCCCAGTGTGTAGTGCTGTAGTTCTAATGGCCCAGTGTGTAGAACTGTAGTGTTGAAGGCCCAGTGTGTAGTGCTGAAGGCCTAGTGTGTAGTACTGTAGTGTTGAAGGCCCAGTGTGTAGTACTGTAGTTCTAATGGCCCAGTGTGTAGAACTGTAGTGTTGAAGGCCCAGTGTGTAGTACTGTAGTTCTAATGGCCCAGTGTGTAGAACTGTAGTGTTGAAGGCCCAGTGTGTAGTACTGTAGTTCTAATGGCCCAGTGTGTAGTACTGTAGTGTTGAAGGCCCAGTGTGTAGAACTGTAGTTCTAATGGCCCAGTGTGTAGAACTGTAGTGTTGAAGGCCCAGTGTGTAGTACTGTAGTTCTAATGGCCCAGTGTGTAGAACTGTAGTGTTGAAGGCCCAGTGTGTAGTACTGTAGTTCTAATGGCCCAGTGTGTAGAACTGTAGTGTTGAAGGCCCAGTGTGTAGTACTGTAGTTCTAATGGCCCAGTGTGTAGAACTGTAGTGTTGAAGGCCCAGTGTGTAGTACTGTGGTGCTGAAGGCCCAGTGTGTAGAACTGTAGTGCTGAAGGCCCAGTGTGTAGTACTGTAGTTCTAATGGCCCAGTGTGTAGAACTGTAGTGTTGAAGGCCCAGTGTGTAGTACTGTGGTGCTGAAGGCCCAGTGTGTAGTACTGTGGTGCTGAAGGCCCAGTGTGTAGAACTGTAGTACTAATGGCCCAGTGTGTAGTACTGTAGTGCTAATGGCCCAGTGTGTAGAACTGTAGTACTAATGGCCCAGTGTGTAGTACTGTGGTGCTGAAGGCCCAGTGTGTAGTGCTGAAGGCCTAGTGTGTAGTACTGTAGTGTTGAAGGCCCAGTGTGTAGTACTGTAGTTCTAATGGCCCAGTGTGTAGAACTGTAGTGTTGAAGGCCCAGTGTGTAGTACTGTGGTGCTGAAGGCCCAGTGTGTAGAACTGTAGTACTAATGGCCCAGTGTGTAGAACTGTAGTTCTAATGGCCCAGTGTGTAGTACTGTAGTTCTAATGGCCCAGTGTGTAGTACTGTAGTGCTGAAAGGAGTGTGTTAGCGTGACATGAAATGGGAGATGCTGAATGTTTCCATTGTCAGGTTTTCATACTTAGTGTTTATGGTTTCTATGAACAGTGGGTCCACAGCTGTATGGCGCAGCAACATATCTGCAGTTGCCCACAGGAAAGATCTGCGTAGTGCTCACATTGCACCTAATATCAGATGTTAGAAAACAGGGCTCAACCTGATCACTTATTATGGTCTGCTGTCTTTCTGTACTTTGATTCTACTGACACCCCGTGACCTTAAACTTAATGTCCTTAATCACCTTTGTTCAGTCTGAGTCACCTTCACCCTCTTGACAGATGAACGGAGAGCCCGAGGAGGAGAACCTCAACAAATCAGAAATCAGTCAAGTGTTTGAAATTGCACTCAAACGCAACTTACCCGTCAACTTCGAGGTGAGCCGCGCCTCCGTCCGTCAGTCGTTTCCCATCTCTCCTACTTCTCCGGCTCGGGTAACGCCCCCCATCCCCCCCACCCCCCTCCACTCGTTCCAAGGTTTTGAAAGAAGACGGCCCTCCGCACATGAAGAGCTTCGTGGTGTGCGTGACCGTGGGGGAATTTTCCGGCCAGGGCGAAGGGAAGAGCAAGAAGATCGCCAAGAAGCTGGCGGCCGCCGCCGCGCTGGCGGAGCTGCGGCAGCTGCCTCACATCCCCAGCGTGGAGAAGACGCTGCCTCGCATCAAAAAGAAAACCAAATCCATCATCAAGGTAACCCCACCCCCCCACCCCCCCTCCCGACACGAGAACGAGAGACTTCAGTTTTCCTCGTTTGTGTGCCGCCGACAGCTCCAGACGAGCCCAGAGTACGGCCAGGGGATGAATCCCATCAGCCGACTGGCGCAGATCCAGCAGGCCAAGAAGGAGAAGGAGCCGGAGTACAGCATGGTGACGGAGAGGGGGCTGCCCCGCCGACGGGAGTTCGTCATGCAGGTAAGGAAGCGCCCTCTAGGGTTGCCTCCGTGCCGTTGCCCGACACCCCTCACCCCCCGCTGTCGGGCCCCACGCAGGTGACGGTGAGCGGCCAGTCCGCGGAGGGGATGGGCCCCAGCAAGAAGGTGGCCAAGAGGAACGCGGCCGAGAAGATGCTGGATCTCCTGGGATACAAAGTGCCTCAGCCTCAGCCTCCCAAACCGGCGCTCAAAACCGATGAGAAGGTACGGTGACAGGTGGACAGGTAAACATTTGGATGAACCTTGTTTTCTGGAGGTCGGGGGGGGGGGGGGGGGAAATCGATTCTTAGATTAATAGCGATTATGACATTGCCGATTATGAATCGATTCACACATTTAAATGTGCGACTGCACTGCAGCGTCGTACCGGACCATTTAAGGTGACGCACAGTAGACACACCAGCTCGCATATCCGAACCAACTCACAAGACGAGACACTGTCACACGCGGCATTAAATTTGACTGAAAAACAAATTTGCTAGCTCAGCTGTGAAGCACCACAGTGTTTCAACTGCTGCCCAAACCAGTCGGGATGTAAAGCAAACCCGTCTCGTTGGCATCGGAAAGTCCCCATTGTCGTTTTTTGTTCCTTTGCATGAAAATGTTTGTGGTCCGAGTTGCTTCCTGTGTCACGGCACTTGGCTCACAACTGAGATGGAGCCTGGCTAGTTGTGAAGACAGATAATGGCCGTGTTTCCCAGATCAGTTAAGAAGCTCCTGGCGCTAAGAGCTTCTTTTGAACCCCCTTTAGAAGCATTTGAAAGAAAAACACAGATTTGCTCTTTCACGAAGAAAGCTGCAAAATCTAACTGACTCACCGGTTGGTTGTCCCTTCTTAATCTCAGAGAATTAATTATTAGTGACTTATGATTAGTGATTTAGACGTTCAGAGCAAACTTAAGGGTATAATAAATCCTTAAGCAGGGCTTGATCTGGGAAACTCGACCACTGACGTTTTTGGCTGCTGGGTGGTTTCAGAATTGAAATTGGAGCGATCCAGCTGCCACTCAAACTCTGGAGACTAATTCTGACTTTTATCTAAGCTTGTCTCTTTTTTGACATTTTTAGACCCCGGTCAAAAAGCCTAGCGACGGCCGCAAAGTGACCTTCTTTGAACCTGGCTCTGTGGAGGACGTGGCCGCTGGTAAGAGTCCGCGGGGCTGCCCGGCCCGTGTTTAATGTTGTGAAACATCTTCGGTTTAGTCGCCTCGTGCCGTCTCATCATGCTCGTCTCACAGAAATGTACTTTTCCCTCCAAGGCCCCAAGGAGGAGGACTACCGCCTGCCTTACCTGAGCCACCAGCAGCTGCCTGCAGGGATCCTCCCCATGGTCCCCGAGGTGGCTCAGGCAGTGGGGGTCTGCCAGGGGCCCCAGGCCAAGGACTACGGCCGAGCGATGCCCAACCCGGGCAAGACCACCACGACTGCCATGATCGCCAACGAGCTGCTGTACGCCGGCTCGTCGCTCACGGCCGAGGCCGTCCTGAAGAGCAAGGGCCCCATGAACCAGCTGCCCCTGGGGCCCCTCTCCAGGCCCTCGGAGCAGCTCGGCTACCTGGCAGCCGTGCAGGGGCTGCAGGTAGCACAGCCACTTTCTCTTTATTTTTCTTTCAATTATTTTCCGCAAGTAGGCGTTTAATTGCATCAAAGCAGGAAGTCATGTTTTGTTCCCCCGCAGGTTGAATACAAAGATTTTCCCAAAAACAACAAGAACGAGTTTGTGTCGCTGATCAACTGCTCATCCCAGCCGCCGCTCATCAGTCATGGCATCGGAAAAGATGTAGAATCATGCCATGATATGGTGAGAGATATATGTATTATCTTTGTTTTCCATTGTCAATGCAAATGCCATCTAACTCTGCCCTACCTGATGCTCAGGTGATGCACGATGATTTTATGCTTCTCCCTTGTGTCTTTTCGCCCTCAGGCTGCTCTTAATGTATTGAAGCTGTTGGCGGAGTTCGACCAGCAGTCGAACGAAAGGATTGGAAATGGACCAGCGTCGCGGTAAGAAAGAACCTTTGCAGTCTTGTTTACTACAATAACAAAAACCCGTCGCTGCATGATGTTAATAAGCTTGACTCGTGCGAACTTCTACTATTTGTACACTAATATCCTGCATGCTAGTTGTTTTCACTATGATACCTTTAAAAAAATCATTTTTAAAAAAAGAAAACACTTGAACAATAGCATAGAATAGAATGTCTGTATGTATCCCACGTTGTGGAAGTGTGCATAATTACAGCAGCATATACAGCGCAAAGAGAAGGAAAATTATTTGAATTAAATATTGCAGTCAAGGTTGACTAATTGCATTATTCTGCTCGATCTTTACTTCAGGCCTCTCAGGCTCTGCTCACAGTAGTTGCGCTTGCATTGCTCCAGTTCAAGCCAACACCTTTTCCAACAGTTTCTATTTTTGATCTGTGAAATCCTATCCGCCCTGCATCCATCCAGCTTCCTTCCCGTCTGTAGTCTTCCATTTTCTACCGCACAATGTTCTAGATTCACTTAAACATCTCCATTTAGCCCCTATATTGTCTTCCGCTTGTCTCTGGGCTCCATTACAGCGCTTCTAATTTTACAGCAGCCCGCCGGCAGGACGGGTTGAGGTCGGCTGAGGCGGAACCGGCTTCACGCGTGACTTGTGTTTCCCTCCAGGTGCGGCAAGCAGGAGATGGAGGGGGATTTGCACCTCAAACCGGCTAACTCAAGCACATTGGCACAGACCCTGGATGGCACTGTTTAGATGCTGAAGGTTGTGTTGTCCATAAGAAGCACTAGAGAAAACCCAGACTCCGCATTCGTAATGTCGTTTTGTTTCTTTTTAGAAGGCAACAGGAAGTTTTGGACAAGCTTCACTGTTTTTATTCATTGTTCCATAACATCGACAGTTAAACAAGATTGATAGGAAAAGGATCGCTTTCTTCCCCTTGATGTTGTTTAATTGTAGCCATTATTTATTTTTTTTGCGTTTTAGTCAAAGAAAATTCTTCGCTGCATCCTGTATCGCGACTGGAGCATTAACACAAGGGGGGGGGAATAAAGCAAATTAACTGTGAACTGTGTTTTTTTTTTTTTTGCATAGAGCTTGCTTTCCTCTCCTCGAGATGTTCTAACTCTTGTTCTTCCGTATTATTATTTTTCTTTCTCATCCAAAACCCTCTGCCCTCCTGCTGAGCTCGTAGTTTGGGTCTCACCTTCTAGGATGCAGCACGAGAACTTCCGACTTTCCTGCAGTGCTTGACATCAACAACCAGTGTTACCAACATTACCATGTAGGGCCGGGAAGACTTTCTGACTAAATGTAGCGTGTGATGTAATGTGATGTTGTGTCTGCAGCGTGCAGCAGGGGGCGTGCTCCAGTCCCCGTTGCCTCGGTTTCTCCTCCTCCAACCACATGTTCAGCCTCCTTTCCCTCACTGCTCCCCCTCCCCTCCCCCGCCCCCATGGTAATTAAATTTCAGTGCCAACGTGCACAAAACAAACACTCCTGTTCTCTTGTCTCTCTTTTAGCCGTCCGTAGTGGGCGACAAACAGTGGATGGAAAGGTGACGTGTATCTAAAGTGAGTGCAGTACATATAAGGCAAACTAAATATATAGTAAATCGATCACAGTACACGGTAGGTTTAAGAGAGAGATTTATATCCTTAGCGGTGAGTGTTATTCATTATTATTCGATTGATTCGGGAGTATTTGGCCCGGTGTGAAAACCTTTAGTCGATTGGCAGAAAACGGATTCGGAAAATGCATATGTATGTGCTTTAGTTACATAAAGCCACTAAAAATAAATTGGGAGTATTGATTTTCTTTTGCTGCCGCTTACATTTACATAAAAAGTGCGTCCGCGCGTAAGCAGCCAGCCATATTAATGCTAACATGGATCTCCACAGGCCTTCCTGATATCACCCTGAAACGATTCCCGATACAACACAAGTGTGAAACATGCGATATCAGACAACGGAGCTGAGCGTCACGTTGAATCGTTCCCAGATGGAATTTATGATGAGAGAAACACTGAACACTCTCGCCTCCTATGATTCAGAACCTCTAACGTGGTTGTGATTTATTATTATTATTTGATTGCCACAGCAGTCGTGACAGCATGGCCAGGCCGCTATAAACTACCCGTGATCAGGTATCCATCTGTTTGTAGTTTGTTTTCTCACCACTAGATGCCACTAAACCTTAAAAAAGTGTCCAAATAAACGGAGTCGTTCAAGTGTTTGTTTGTTTGTTTGTTTGTTTTTTTACATTCGCCACGTTTCAAGTAGTTTATTTTATGTAAAGACAAAACAGCACAAAAACCCAGGATACACAACGACAGGTGATAGAGTCCGTCCCCTTTACGCCAGCCGAGGGTTCAATCGCCGTTTGTGGGACTGTTCACTGCCGACGTGAGACTGAATCCGTCCGTCCATGTAGTTTTTCAAAAAATACCCCTGCAGGTAGGCTCAGTGCTGAAGATACTCAAAGACTCCACAGAAAAGTCAGTAATGTGTCTTTACACAAACTGCAACTTTTATTTATTTACTTATTTATTTTGCTGAGTCTTATTTGCGCTCCTGAAGTGTTTTTGATCTGGAGCGAACTTTGTCCCACAAACAGTTGCGAAGGAATAAACAGCACGACAGCGTCTTAGACTCCATCTGAACATTCCAGAAGTTATTTCTGTGTCGATGATGACTTGGCTGAGTCACCATCCGACGCACGCTCCTGAATGATCAGGCTGAACATCTAAAGGCCTCTATTTTAGCCGCCGCGTGTCTCCTGTTCTTTCTTTTCATTGAACCCCGACTGCAGCTGACAAAACGCATCCTTTCCCCCGAACTCCCCCAGTTTATGCCCGATCTGTTGTAAATTCTTTGGGACGACGTTTACGTAGTCTAGTCTGTCGCTGCGGACTCTGTCCGTATTATGCGACCTCAACGGGGCTCGTCTGTTTAGTCATTGTTTCAATGAAGGGGTACATGCACTTGTCAGAACCCATGAACCGATAAGTGACCACGTTGGATTCCCACGGCAGCAGCCTGAAAGAGAACACGTGCGACACGTTAATGCAGCAACTTTACCGTGGCATTTATTTATGTGTTTGTTTGTTTATTAAATCTTAACGGTTTCCAACAGTTTTTTTTTTAGGCAGGAACAGTTAATGTTCTTGCGTAGAAAGGCCATCGGTCTGAAATAAACCCTAATGTTGATGATGATGATCAATTATCAGCACTGATAATTTGCAAACACACAAACACCGCATTTAGATGGAGAATTGTGAGAAATGACGGAATTTTTTGAAAATAAAATTGCTGAGAGCCAATGAACTTGGTGAGGATATTATGGACTGACAGGAAACCAAATAGTGTATTCTAACAAGTTATTCTATATTCTAGATTGTTATTGATCAATACTACATCAGATATATCACTTTTAACATGTTTTACAGCTGGGTTGTAAGACGAATCTCAGCGTTAAATTGCTGATTAAAATGGATCCGCTGCTTTTTACCCACCTGCACTGTCATTTCATCGTCATTACCATCATCAAACTCCTCAATCATCATCAGCGGTCCAGTGAAACAAAAGTGAGTTACTTTTACCCGAGTGAAGTCTACTCCTACACATATGAAGATAAGTAGTCTCTCCACTCACGCTCGGGACAGGACAGGCAGGTAGGTGATGCGGGGGATGCACACCAGCGGCTGGTCGATCAGGATGGCGTTCATGGCCTGTTCAACACAGTACTGAGGCTCCAGAGGGGGCAGGATCAGTTCCACTTCCTCCCTGTTGGCGGAGGTAGAGGACAAAAGAACTGCTTTGTGTTTTTGTTTTGTTTTGTTTTTGTTTTTAACTGCACACTTATAATGATTCTTGTGAATTCTGCTACTCATGTTTCTTGCAATTTTGAGGGGTGGGCAAAACAAAGTCGACAAATGTGTTGAAATAAAAATAACAAAAACTACAAAATTACACCATGTTGGCTTCTGATTTCAATTGATTTTTTTCCCTTTTTCAGATAAACCCTTCTTGGACGAGTTACCAGATGTTTGTGCTGTTGGAGTTGAGGTAAAATTTCAAGTACTGAGTTTTGCTCCCCCCCCCCCCCGGACGTACCGGATTTTGCAGCCTTCAAACATGCCCGTGTCCACAATGTAGGGACACACGAGGGTGGTCTTCACTCCCTCCACCTCCTCAGCCAGCAGCTCGTGGGCCAGGGACTCGTGGAAGCCCACCGCCGCAAACTTACTGGCGCAGTAATCCTGGCCCATTAAAAAAAAAAAAAAAATCAACAGTCATTCATTCACCCTGCGGATTTTAAGTATCAAATGACCACTGGAACAAGCAACCAAAGATGATACGAATAATAAATGAATAGATAAAGCTGCCGTCCTCTCGCAGGGTCACCTCCACACAAGCGGTGCTGAAGAGACCGAGGACACTGGCGATGGTTATGATGTGTCCGTGATTGTTGGCCTTCATCTGAGGGAGGAAGGCCTTCACTGTCTGGGACACACACACACACACACACACACACACACACACACACAGAGGCTTCAGATTAGTGAGGCAACAAACTCTTTGGGGACTTAAAGGCTGCACATTGTGCAGGGAGCTTACGTTGCACAAGCAATAAGAGGATTTTGGCAGGATTCCTTACGGGCCGCAGTGTGAAGAGGATCAAACATATTAGCGCGGTTCATATTTTTACGCGCCACGCGTCACACTGCGCACAATAACCCGCTCTGTGCTGCAGCTAGGGCTGGCAGGCTGGTGGAGTTGGGGACTCCGCCAGCCTGCCGGCGTCATTTGTGCCCGACTTCCCTCATCTGCCGTGTATTTCACAATCTCAGCCCTCACAGCAGGTTGGCCCCTGTTTGTTTGACTTTAAACACCTGAAAATAATGTTTAGTATATAAAAATAATCAAAGTTTCTGACATTTTATCCAATTTTGTTTTCCTCTTTGCTAAATTCTATTCAGATTCTATTCTATGAGGTGAAAAGGTCAATGAATTCTGCTCTAATGTTAAACAATTGAATTCATTTTTAAAAGACCAATATTATCTGCACTTTCAGATACTTAGCCTGCTGTTTACAGCTTCCAGCAAAAAAACTTGATGCTTTTTTTTTTTTTTGGAACTTCCACATGTTTTAAAAGGGACAAAAAAATAAGGCGATAACAAGGGGAGGAAGAGACACTGGCTACGTGGAAGTGCTGTCGCTAGTTTGGGAAAGTTGCCAGTGCCCTTTGTGACATCATGCTGATGCTGAGCTCCAGAATTGTTGGTTTACGGGACACACTTTCTTGAGCAAGGTGGACTTTTTTCTCTCCTTTTCTGGTTAGTTCAATGACAGGATCGTTGTTGCGTGAGAAGAACATTGTGTGATGCAGGGAACTTCAAATTCATAATAATAATAATAATAATGTTATTAATGATAATAATAATAATAATAATAATATGATAATAATAATCTTTTTGTTATTATTATTATTATTATTAGTCCTCGCTCTCTGCTCTTTCATCTCACCCAGAACAGAGCGTGGCAGTTGACCTTCATGGTCCTCTCCATCAGCTCGTCAGGACAGTCCAGCAGCCGCCTCCCGGCCACCACGCCGGCGTTGTTCACCAGCATGGTGACGTCGCGGCCCAGGTCCTTCCTCACCAGGTCGGCGCACCTGTACACTTCCTCCCTGTTGGTCACGTCCACCGTGTACGTGTGCGCCTTGCCCCCCATCTCGCGCACCAGCTTGGCTGTCTGCTCGTTGCACTGGCTGTTGATGTCCCACAGCACCACCTCGGAGCCGTGCTTGGTGAACTCCTGGGCGAAGAGGCGGCCCAGGCCGCCGCCGGCCCCCGTGATCAGCACCAGCTCGTCGTCGATGGGCTTGGTGCGGGGCCGCAGCACCACGCGCACCGAGTTGCGGAGGATGAAGTAGATGACGTCCAGGAGCATCATCTGCAGGTCCATCAGGAAAATCATGGCGGCGGACTGCTGTTGGTCGGTTTGCCGCTCGCTGACAGAAGTGACAGAGCGACTGCAGCTTCTTCAGTCAGTCTGTGTGGAGAAACCGTTGAGCTGTGGACGCAGCAGACAGCCAAGCTGGACGCTTCCGACCCTCTTCCTGTTCAACTCGGCCTCCAGCCACGGGCCTTTTAAACACTCTGCTGCCGGATTAGGGCAAATACCTTACGGTTTTCATAAATCCACTTTTGTTGGAAGCTGTGAATGGTGAGCTATTTTTTTTTTTTTTTTACGACCGATAGTGCCACATCACGCTTAACATGCTACATTGTGCAAAGTTTAAAGCACACCGAATCAACCTGTTAAACTGTGATTAGAAGGGGGGTTGGCAGGGGGGGGGGGGGGGGGGTATTTAATAGTATTTAATAATACAATAATACAGCTTTCTTTTATGAAAAATATCAGCCCTGAAAGCAGAATTCACACAATTTCATAACTTTGAATATATATATTTTATTGCAAGACATCACAGTGTCTTTATGTATTTCTCTAATTTGAACAGAAGAATAGAATAGAAATGTACTGTTTTTATATAAACACTTTGGCAACTCCAGTGTTGCAGCAGCAAACATCCCATCATACATTCATTCATCTAAAAAACAAACAAACATGCCCATCACACACAAAAACATTGTCCTGCCCTCAGCTTTGCACTGTAAAGGATCTGAATTTAAATACTGCACGCCTCCATGCATAGACACATTATCGCAACATATTTGCATCGATGACGGACTGGTAGCTGTCCAAGCAGCAGCAGCAGCAGCAGCAGCAGCAGCAGCAGCAGCAGCAGCAGCGTCTTTCACTCCGCCGGCCGTGTCAAGCAGTCACAATTAGAAAACCTAAGGTGATTATACATACGGACTGTAAATCTCTGCATTTTTTTAAAAAACTTATTTCCCAAGAGGGCTGCATGTTTCTGTATCACGTTCCTGTTGTTCAAGGTGAACACTGCCAGCCTTGTTTGCTCTCCGTCTTGGCACGTGAGCCGTATTTGGTGAACCAGGAGCTGTGAATTTGCATATTTCTGAGCCGTTCATTATAGCGCAGATCATAAGCTTTAATGGAGCTGCTTTTGGAGCGGGGGCCACAAGCAATGTAGCCCCAGCAGAGTCTCCCAGGTTGGAGATAGAAGTGCGAAATGTCACTACGCTGTGGCACACAGATAAACATCGCTCTTTCTGAAAGGGGGAGGAAAAAAAACGCTGAAAAAAAAGGTTCTGCCACTTGGAAACAGCAGCTGACATCACATCAAAAAAAAAAATAATAATAATGGTGCACTGCATCGTTCACCACGGCGCACACGAGCACTGGCACAGACCAACTGGTGTGGATCCAGAGCGGCTTATGAACTGCCAGGCTGCTTCCCCCATTCCCCTTTCCCAGTCACAATGTGACTGGGAGCCAGTGCGCAGCCAGCCAACCTTGGGCAATAGCTGTTATTTCGCAATCTGACAGTCGCAGCACAAAGCCTGCCTAAGCTGCCTAAGCTTCCTTTATCATTATTATTATCATCAAACACAGGTTTGACTGCCTTGAAAAACAGGGTCAAACGCGCAGAAATGGAATCACGACTGCTTGGTAATAATTTTGTTGCTGTGTCTACCGAACTTGCGGCTGTTTTTTCATTGTCGCCTTTGGCCTCGGCCCAACCAGCTGCCGCGCGGCGGACGCAGTCGAAGGACACTGGGAGTCTTGGTGTGCGCGCACGCTCGCTCGCGAGGCCGCCGCGGTCCGCGGCTGTTGTTCTTTTTGCATGAATAACCTCAGTCGCAGAGTCTCAATAATCCACTCTTTTCACATGTGGAGGCACACATGAGGCCTGGGAAGCTGCGCGGCGGCTTCACCAGCAGATTGCAAGAGACTTAGCAAAAGAATTTTTGTTGCTGTTATTGTTAAAAGAAAAACTGTTTTTTTCACAGTTTATTTTACTGTCTTAGCGCGGGATTAGCTCACTGTTTTGCATGCCTGCACAGAGCATCTGAGGCCAAAGGGGGACCTGAGATCTGGTGAAACTTCCATCAAAACTTATCAAGAGTGCATCTATATGGTTTGTCTTTATTACTCTTTAATGTCTTAGGAAACAATAGGGGGCGTAATCATCAAGACTTGAAAATGTTTGATTATAATCATTTAAATACTGCACAAAATAGTGTGTTTATGTCATTCAGGTCCGTTATAATGTTTTTGCTGCTCCACAGGGGGGAACTGTCCCTTTAAGAGAGAGACAGTTGACACATGAATGACTTCCATGGAACTCAGTCATCAGCCTCACTCCTGATTCTGTCTAACTTGTTGACAGGTGACCAGGACACTCCCACACCCCTCACTCCCCATCGTGGAAGAGTGAAGTGACTGGACCCGTTGAGTTGTTTTGCTGCCTCCTTCCTTCAGGATGACCCTGCAGGGCAGCAGACACAGCAGCAGCATCGGAAATCCCTTCCCTTTGGTTTATCTGGCCCTATCTGTGTTCCTCCTGGCCGCTCCGGGTCACCCAGGCTGCCAGGAAGCGGGTCTGTGCTGCAGCGGCCGCAACGTGTCCTGCGTCAGCAAAGGATGGAAGCCCGACCACTCCTATGGCACCTGCTACTGCGACCAGGCCTGCGTGTCCACGCTGGACTGCTGCCACGACTATGAGACGGCCTGCCCAGGTAAGCCTGTGCGCGCCATGAAGTCAACTTTGATAGTATCAATGATTTGCTGCAGCTGCACTAAAAAAAGAAAAAAGAAAATTGACCTCCAAAGAACTCAAGGATGACGCATGCAACTGTAATAATCTCACTGCATCATTCTGTGGTTACTCCGTTCATTCATAGGTGTGACTGAAGGAGCAGCACTGACAGTCATGTGAATTCCATTCCATTATTTATTTTTATAATTGGGTCTTTTTGTTGGTTTTCTTCTTTCTATAAATGGAATTGGCAGTAGTGGTTGCACCAAATAAATGAAATAAATACAACACAACAGGGCTAAAGGTTGAAAACCCTGTGGCCTATTTCACAAAGGACCATAAACTCTTACTTAACATTCTCTGCGTTCTGAAACTGAAAGTTTCCGGTTTCTTCACAGCTGACTTGAGTAGAGTTAATGAATTCTGAGTTTGTTCATTCAGAGTTATGTGCACGCACCACGACGGTACAAAGCCCACGTTAATGCAAATTCCATGAAGAGGATGTTTAAACAAGAAATATTCATATGCTTGTACGGTGAATTTAATCAGTTATTGTGTAGAGTGGGAAAAAACCCAACTGCTGCAGTAAAGAAAAGAGAACTGGCCTGGAATAAAATTACTTAAATGTGCTAAATGTAAACATTGATGGCTTTTAATTAGATACACACGTAAGAAAAAACAAATTCAAATCATACCGAAAATAAAACTGAACATCATCTCTTCTGGTACAATTTCACAGGCACACATTAACAAAGCACACTCTTGTTGGCCATGGTTGCCTCAAATGTATTCTGCAGGAGAGACTCAGCATTGATATTTAGATTAAGATACATCATCCACTAGGAATTAAACATCATTGTTCAATGAAGTAGTTATTTATAACCAGGACCGATCGAAGGACAATTTCAGAACGAATCATCGACGTGATTTTCCAAGAAAAAGGACACAGCTTGTCCGTCGCAATCAAACCATGGTATTTTTTTCCCCCCTGACAGTGAACAACACACAGCAACAGTGCATGTTAAATGCAGCACTGGTTGAGGTAACGGTGGTGTTTCAGGGAGGAGCGAAAAAAATCGAGCTTTTTAAGATAAAACCTTCAGTTAACCAAGGCGGCTCTTAGGCTCTGTTACCGTCGCAACAGAGCCAAAATTATTTACTTTTCTGATACTGGAGTTTCTGCTGTTACTAGGGTAACAAACTCACCGTTTTCCACAAACCTGCTTTGTGCAACTGGTGGCTCAGGGTCTTAACAAAAAGAAAAAAAGAAAACATAACCTAGTGGAAGATACAAAAAAAAAAAGTAGCTATTTGAGCCCATGAATGTGCAGAGTAGCTTAGCACAAAACCTCCAACCACAAACTTCAATCAGCAGCTCATACAAGGAGCCTCTAGCAAGTTGTCAGCAGAGGGCGCACATTGTTAAACAGGGACCTTTAAAATTGTCTACAGATCTGTCAAAGCAGGTGGCAGCCACTCTCCAGTTTCACCTGCTGAAACAGAAGAGGGAGGTGTGTAGGGGGTCAACAGACAGAGAGAAAGACCGAAATAAATCAGGAAAACGGGCAAACACCCCCCTGACCCAGTGTGATGTATAGCACACTATATGTGCAACACACTGTATACTCTGTTCAACACACAATCTTTTTCTTATTGAATTGTTATTAGTGTTGAAAAGGTAATTCTACGGTCTAAAATAATTGTTAGTGAGGCATAGTTCTTAGCAATTTACCAACTCAGACTAACTGTTCATCTGCAAGCAAGCCACGATCTACAGCTGCTCCAAGAAAAGCACGGGTAACTTTTAGCAGCGTTGGCATCAAAAATACAAAAATACAGAAATAAATAAATAAATACATACATACATAAAATAACCTAATACCGTCATGTCTGCATTTTATTTCCATATTGTGCGTTTCCTGTTTGATTTTGTTCTCCTCGACTCCTTTCCGCTGTGTGTGTTTGTGTCGGTGGTTTTACCTTCGGTTAATTAGTTTACGATTCCCTGCCGCCGCCATTCCGCCAATTTAGCTCCCACCTCTTTCCGTGACCGATTGTCTTTGTTTCCATCGTGCGTCCTTCCGTCGTAGTCTTGGTCGACTGCAAAAAAAAAACTTTGTCTATTTTTAACCCCGATGCAATGTTAGCTCGTCCACGGGAAAGCAGGCAGAATGATGCAGACAAAAACTGGGAAGAAGGCAAAAAAAAAAAAAAAAAAAAAACCCAAACACAGTCATATACAGGTTTGCATTGTTTTGCATGTAGATTTACACTCCCGAGTCCCCGCTACTAATCCACACCTAACCTACCGTAAATTAATTAATTAATTAATTAAATGAATGAATGAATGGATAAATAAATAAATCAATAATACAGATGAATAGATAAACAATACAAATAAATACACAAATACACAATTCATATCACACACACACACACACACACACTGGTGTGCTGTCTGTTTGTGCCCTCAGTTGTGTCCTGTGTGATGAGTGAGTGGTCTGAGTGGTCAGGCTGCGCTGAGCCGTGCAAGGCAACGGTCCGAAGTCGGCACAGGACCGTCCTGCAGGAGCCCCTGAACGCAGCGCAACCGTGTCCCCATGTGGAGGAACAGGCCGGCTGTGCCGAGTACTGGTCTCAGCAAGGCCACTGTCACAATTCGCTCAGTGAGTCTCTCGTTTATCTTTATGAGTCAAGAAATAGCAAAAGCACCTCTGCAGGAATGTCTGTTGAAATGTTTCCTACGAGGTCCAGTGAGGTGGTTTGGATACGTTCAGAGGTGGGCAAGGGATGTAACCAGTAAGGGGATGATGACGTTGGAAGTGACAGGCAGGAGGCGAGATAGTGGAGAAGATTTATGGCTGCAGTGAAAGAAGACATGAAGTTAAGTTGGTGTGAGAGAGGCAGGTATAGAAGACAGAGAGTTGTGAGCTCAGTGATGTGTATTGGCAGAAATATTTGAAATAATGTATATATATATATATATATATGGTGTATACATAACACCTACTGACAAATAATGATAGACTGCCAACAATACATTTACCTTCCAGCTTGAATTGACTTGCTGAATGTCATTGATGCAAAAAAAAGTGCAATATTTCCCTGTGTTGCGTGGACTTTAACTCATTGTTTTTGCAGCGCAAACTGTATTCAATTTAAATATAAACAATTAGATGGCGTTTGGTGTGTAATCTTAGCCCCCCCCTCCCCCCCAATGATGTTCCTGTCTTGAATCCTCTTCTCTGCAGTCCCAGCGTTAATCACCACGGGTGGCTACGGCAGCGCCAGGAAGAAGAGGCACATTCCCGACAGCAGCGACGCGCCAGGGTAACTCACGTCAGAAAAATGCGAAGTTGCTTTGCTTCCATCGCCTCTGTGTACCACCCGACGTTTGTGCATCCGTCTGTGCGACAGGTATTGTGTCCAGTTTCAGCTGACCTCTTTGACCAAGGGGTGCCAGCAGAGCTCCGGCCCACACACCCGCTGGATGCAGCACCTGAGCGAGGGCCACCACGTGTGCGTGGAGTGCCAGTCGCCTGCTCTCGCCGCCGGCCAGACTCACTGCGCCGGAGACTGGGAGGGAACCGACGAGGGGAGGTGGGAGACAGTAGAAGCAGATTTTGCATAAATGAGGGAGAAAAGGGCTTTTTTTAAAAAAAAATATTATTATTAAAAAGTGATTGAGTGTATTTATTCAAGCGCCACTGAAAAGTGGGGATACTGTGCCACCGTTGGTAGGAGAGTGTATTGCATTTCAGGGGCACACGTGCGGCAGACCTTTCCTACCTGCTCCCCATGAGCGAGGAAAAGGAATTGAAGGCAAAACATTCACAGAATATTGGAATGGGAAGAATATATGTCAAAAAAAAAATGTTAGTGACAATCCCTGTTGTCCGATCTTCCACTACATTTCATGAAAACAAGTCATGAAACCTCAAGCAGATCAGTACTGCTGTGTACAAGACATCATCTCTATAAGTTAATGTTCTTCTTATTGGCAAAAAAAAAAAAGAAGAAAGAATTTAACACAAATACTAGATGCATTTGAATGTGACACATTAGGCCTTTTAAAGAGTTTTTTTTATTTATTTATTTTTTTTAAAGCCCTGCTAACTGATTTGCACAGCTCTGTTGGCAGCAGGCACAGACACTAGATGGCGACCTTGTTCTTCACTCGCAATTTGCAACAGTTCGGACAAATAACCGGGTCCTCCGTCTCTCCGTTCTTCCTCGCTGCAGCCCGTCTCTCCGGTGGCAGGCGGTGGGAAATCCTCGATGCAAGGGTATGTGGAGGCGCGTGGGAAGGTTGGAGGCCTGTTCCTGCCCAACGGCCCACAGCTTTCTCTTCATCTAGCATCCTCCTTACTTCTGTTCATCCCACTCCTGGACATATTTACTCAGATTTATGTATGACTGCAAACAAGCCAGAAAAATCTAGCACACCATTTTCCAAGACCGCAGTGCTGCATTGAAGGCTGTTTTGTTTTTGTTTTTGTTGCTGTTCCTTCGTTGTTGTTGTTGTTGTTGTTAACTGCAGACATTATCGTCCCCAGAAACGGGCACCAGTGTCGCTGATAAGATACAACGTGGTCCTAAAAATAAAGGAAAACTAGACTTCACACCACAAGCCTCATCGGTAAAAACAAAAAAACAATTAGCTTCTCCTCTGCACAAATGCAGCGGATGGACTTCAAAATAAAAGGCGGGAACCTCATTCAAAATGTAAAGTGATTGGATTTATTTCATTTTGAGTCATTCAAGGGAAATGTTGCTTTTCTTAAGAAATACAAATATCTTGGGACATTGAGACACTTCGCTTTTCTTTCTTTTCTTTTCTTTTTTTTTTTTACATGACAAGTACTGGCTCTGTGTGAATCACAACCAGTCACGACGCCAAGTTACAACATGCACCGAACAATAGAGCAAGTATACAGAAACGACAGCATAGAAAGTCAACAGGTAAAAATTATTTTTTCTTTTTCTTTTCTTTCTTTCTTTTTTTTTTTTTTAAACAAAACAGACAGCCTCAGGACCTACAAACAACATTGTATAAGAGCTGGCTAAGGTCATTCAAATTTCTTTTTTTTTTTTTTTTTTAATTTCCGCGATTCCCTGGAAACAGTGTACTTTACAAAGAGTGATGGCTTAGGCAAGGTAGGGGTCCATTCCACTTAGAGCGTAGAAAAAATAGACATTGTTTGAAAGTTGTACTTGGTCTGAATTTTGTCCAGTGCTCTAATACTGATTCTCTAGATACCGTATGCTGTGATGTGTGTGTTTTACTCCATCAAAGGCATCCAAAATGCAGCCCAACCCTGTGATGCAGTTTGCAATTGATGGGATGTGGAATGGGGCTACTTGCTGAAGCGCTGCTCTCGTACGGGTTTTAGGAATTAGAATGTTTCCTTGAAAAGGATACTATCAGGCTTTGATAGATATGTAAATAAAAAAACAACAGAAGATCATCTATGGTTACATTTAGAAGGCAGGATAAGTGGCTAGTGTGTTTCGAGTCTCAACTATACGTTTTTGCTTTGCAGTTGGGAGGCCCCAATCAGCTAGAATGAAAGAAAACTGTGCTCTTCATTTGAACTTGTATCATTAAACAAGAGGTAAAACAAGTCACTTGTGTGTGTTTTCTCTATTAGCCCGACGATTTTAGACCTTTGAGTAACACAAGACCTCCGTCATGGTGTCCTTATTTAAAAGAAGATTTTGTAAAATATAGGATACCATTAGTTTGACAGATTTCCCTTGGATGGGAATCTAAATGAGTTCTGAAAGTAAATTATTGGCCAATGGATTTTTTTTTTATACAAAGGTATCGTGTCACAGTATCACAGTCTAGGTATTAAATCACCACACCGTCCTTGATGGTTCTCTGCACTAGCTTGTCTATGCACTTTAAGGTGCAATTTGTTAAAAACAAAAGAAGAAACAATATCGTTCATTTTGACTTTGCCAACACTGTTTTTTTTTTTTGTAAGAAAGAAAAACTTGATTTAAACGTGTCAACTTTAAGTCAAAGACACCGTTTTGTAACGTTGCCAAGCTGCAGCATAAGCATGGCTGGTATCAGTGACTTCATGTATGATGCCACTTTCTAAGCAGATTCAGGAGCTCTGGCTGAGTCACATACAGTAGGTCATAAATGTACTAGTGTGAAAGTCATCGACAAACTTGTGGAAGTGACCTTTAAAGCTGTGTAATATACTGGCCCCGTGCTTCTCTCACAAATTGCACCTCTGAATAACCTTCTCATTAGTATCACAATCTCAATACTTAGGTCGGTATGAGCGCATGCATTGGTGTGACGCAGTCCCATAATGAATCTCAGCTCTGTATAATACCGCTGGGTGCCTATTTGTAGAGTATTGATTGTCATCTTTGTTTTCAGTGAAAAATGGTCCCTGACTACCGAAGTGTACAAAGCCTAAATGATGTGACAGAAGCTCACGTGGTGCTTCACGTGCGCCTGTGAGCTCGAATGCCCTCATTGTGGTGTGAAAAATGAAAATCAGAAGCGTAATTTGCTATTTTAATCTAAGTAGTGAGTTCATGACTGAAATAGTTTTTTTTTTTTCACAGTTTAAGAAATCTTTTGAAAATCGACATAACAGATATGACAGGGTAAAATGTTTGGCATACATTGGCCTTGACTTTTAGGCGCCCTTTGTGCAATGACTGGTTAATGAACACTTTGTATACTAACATGATGTTTAGTTGATTACACCATGTAATTGCCAATCAATTACGGCTTGGCGACGACTTGATCATTTGAAATCAGATTTCTTGATGGAATATTAGTCTTTGCAGATGATCCCCACAACTATCATGTAAGTTTTTGTGCAATACAAAATGTTGTTGTAAATTTTGTTTTAGCAGAGACTATAGCTTTGCCTTGAAGATTTTTTCACCCTGTCAAACATAGTGTAATTGTATCTAAAGTCTGCTCAATTTAAATATCCCTGAAACGAGGGTGCGTTCAAACATTAGAGGTCCCATACGCTGATGAATTCACTTTACTAGTTGTCACTTAACTCAAACTTATCTCCAGCCTTTCAGTAATTTGCCAGGGCTGGAACACAGGTCTGGAAATCAGCTCTTTGTGACGTCACAAATGGCATGTGTACCTGGTCTAGCGACGATACTACCAGCATGTTTTTCATTCTACCCTGTAAGTCTGCAAGTCTGCAAGGGGGAAGTCCAACAAAGCATTGTTTAGTTTTAGAAGGGACGTAAAACACACATAATTGAGTGGGAGGCTGGAATCCGGGGACTAAATATGCTGTGTTCTGAAGATGTATGGAGCTTAGTTTGGATAATTAATCGTGCAGGGGGGCTGGGATGGACTAAAAAGATGATCAGAAAATTGGTATAATATGGAGCCTGTAAACAAGTGCTAAATTGGTTTTATTTTCTAGTGGTAATAGAGCCATTCATGTCTTACAGCCTGAGTCCAAAATGCAGAGGGACTGTTTGAAAACAAAAGGGAAAACACCCCTGACATGCATGGAAAGCAGGTCATTCTTCAACATTAAACGGCAGCCCTACTGCTCTAATGTTGCTGGCTCGGCAGCCGTCACACACGCATACACACACACACGCACTCGCGCGCACACGTGCGCACATACAGGAATACACACGGCTGGCTCCGCATCTCAAAGTCATTGAAATTCCTTTCACACCTCCTCTTCTCTCACTATGGGAGAGCAATATGAAATGGTTCAACTCTGCGATTAAAACAGGAAATGAAATCAGGGTTTGTGATTAGACACACACCAAAACACATCAAATAAATTATGGAGATGACTCTCTGTTGGTCCTTTCACTGTTAATAACCTTCTTTATCTGCCTCTTTTTTTTTTTTCTATTTGTGGGCAAGATGCTTTTCAAAAAAGAAGGCTGAGGTGTCAGAGTTCCCACTGAAATTGGAGGAAGTTGTGGTAATTCAAGGCATTGACGCTCTGCAAACTTCAAACTACCCTTAATGTGAAATTTTAAAGGGTTGAGGGAGAAACAGTAGGCCACTGAATCTTCATACTGAGAAGGTTCAATGCATTGTCACTGGAATCATGCTTCTTTTGAGGGATTCTGTGCTCCCTTCAGATTACGTGTGAAGTGCACTTGTTATATGTTTCACTGAACATACGCGGCAAAGTTTTTGCAGGATGCTACAGGGATTTAAAGGACAAACATAACAGTGCACACATCCCCCTACATGAGCGCGTTGCTCAAACGCGGAACGTAGACGCCTCCGTGTGCACTGTGACTCGGTAAAAACTGTGCATAAATGATGATGGAAAGGTTCGCTCTCCTGTGTTCGTCCACATGTTTTGAACTTTGCATGCGAGGAGACCGTAGCGTCCCGATGGAGTGAATAAAAACAGAGATCATCTATCTAATCTGCAGCATTTAACCGTAGTGTGTGTGTGTGTGTGTGTGTGTGTGTGTGTGTGTGTGTGCGCGTGGTGTGCGGTATCTGGTTAGGCATCTGGCAGCGTTAACCTGGATGTGTAGATTTGGTACCTACACTGCTTGTTTCAATGATATGAAGCAAAAACACAGAGGTGACGAGAGTCCTCAGGCGTCGCCATTGCGTACATGCATTCTCCATTATTTGAGAGTGAGATGTCTTTGGCGGCTTTTATGTTGCTCAAAGCAAGGCCAATGCATGCTGAACATTGTTAGAGAAATTCAAAAAGTCATGTCAGCTGTAAACATGATTCATATCTATGCGTTATCTTCTATTTGATTTTAGAACTATCCCTTTAAAATGAAACCTATGCGCTAAGACAATATTCCCTTCCTAACGTGACTTGACCGTGAGCAAGAATACCCATAACCATGGTCGGCGGGCCAGCAGTCTCCGTGCCAGGTTATTAAGCCTCATACAATTGTCATACAAGTCTTCACATACATGATTATGACACAGTAGACTAGCAAATTACATATATCTATTAGAAGCTTTCTTTAATCTATATAAAAATAAATCAGGTTAGACAATCTCAAGATCAGTCATTGGCATTTGCTCTCATTCGTGCCCATTTACTCGCCACGTGCACACACAAACACGCATGAGATGTAAATGTAAATGACTAAGGCCAGTTTTGGGAATGGAGGGCACAAGTATATAGCTTATAGGCTTATAGGTCCTCTTCTGTTATCTTTTAGACTTGAAAATTAACTGGGAATCAGTGATGGGAATCATTAGCAGTTGGGATAGTTTTTTTTTTTTTTTTGTCATGAAAAAAGTCAAGAAGACGCCCTGACACACAAAACATGATGTAGTCGTGTTACATTGGGAACAACCACAGCTCAGTGTCGACTATGACGGCTCTGCTTCCACGAGGATTTGCGAGCAAACCACTTGGCTACCTGGGAGTCCTACTGTCTTTTTTTTTTTTTTTTTTTTTTTTTTTTTTTGTGGGTGAGTAATACTGCTAATAGGAATGGGCTGAAGAAGAGGCAGTGACATTCTCCAATTTAGGATTGTTCTTCTCCCAGAGTATTCACCACCACACAATCTCTCTGAGCTGAATGTCCACCAGGGCGCTCAGGTCATTTGTAATTTGAGATTTTCGTCCCTGGCTCCATCCTCCGTCTCAATTCCTCTGTCTCTGGCTAATGGGGCAGTTCTGAGTCTCTGTGTCCTGTTTTTTGTCTGCTCCACCTGAACCTCAGAGGCTTTTATCCAACGTGTTTTGACATCCCCTCTCTAACTTTGGTCTACGTGTCATCTCAGGCCCTACGTGGTTCTCGTGGGCTACCCCTCGGATCCCTTCCATGGAGAACAGACAGTTTTGGCCCATCATTTTGTGAGCCACCTCTAAATGGTTGCTGCCCTTCTGAAAATTTATGTTGCTGCTGCGTTTTGGGCTGGAGCCCGCCAAGAGGTGCTCTGAGGGACTGGTGTCAGAAATGTCCCGAAGGTGCTCATCATCATCCGTGTCGGCGTCAATGTATTTGCTGATGGACGAGTCGTGGAAAGTGAAGACGGTCGGGGCCAGGGCAGCGTTCTCCGGGGACTTTGGTGGGGTTCTGCTGCTGGCAGTTGTGTAGGCAGAAACCTCAGGGCTTAGCAGAGAGCGATCGGACAGGACTGAGCTGTCCGACAGTGGCGATGGGCCTGACTCTCCCTCGCTGCGACAGCCACTTTTTGGGATAAGGCTTTTCGAGGAGTTGCCAGAGAAGAAGAATTTCCGCGCGTTCTCTGAGTACGAGGGCTTGGTCACGGACGTGGGGAACAGCATGCTTTCGCGCTCCACTTTCGTCTGCTGGCCCAGTTTTAAACTGCTATGCTGGACTAGAGTGGCGGCCGGACTGTGGGAGAACCTGTGAGCCTCCTGGAGGCCGTGGTCCAGTGCTGAACTGTGGGCAAAGCGTGGATTTTCTTGGAAGTCCGTAGCGCAGCTGATGTAGCTATCGATGCTGGACAAGCTTTTCATGTCGCCCACCCCTTCCCGAGTTCCCAGCACAGTTGGCCCGTGATCGGGGATTGCCCCCAGCTCTATCTCGTCCCTCTGTTTGCCAGCTCTGGTGGACCTGTCCTTAGCATTGAGGTTTGGCTGAGACTGTGTCTTGGCCATCTGGTTGTACATCTCCTCGAGCTTCTGAACGTTGAGCCTCTGGGGGCTGGAGACTCGCGCTTCGTTGGGAGAGCCCAACTCCTGGGCGTTGAAGGAGCGATTGGAGCTCGTCTCTGATGCAGCCCTCCCCTTTGGGTTCCACTTCCAACGGCTTGGCGAGAGGTGGTTGTCGTGTGGTCTCTCACTCTTCTCCACCACCACGTCCATCAGCTCTGCACTTCGGGCGAAAGCCTCTTTCAAGTTCATGGAGACGATGCTACCGTTTCTCTTTGCCCGCTCGAGGGCCTCCCTTCGTTTAAGTGCTTTTTCCTGCCTCTTCTGCTCCTTATAAAATTCAGAGAAGTTATTTACAATGATAGGAATGGGAAGTGCAATAACCAGCACGCCAGCGATGCAGCACAAGCCTCCCACTATCTTTCCCAGTAGAGTTTTCGGGTAGATATCCCCGTAGCCGACGGTAGTCATTGTAATAGTGGCCCACCAGAAAGATGCTGGAATGCTTTTGAACTTTGTATCCTCCTCGTCCTTCTCGGCAAAGAACACCAAACTGGAGAAAATCATTATGCCCATGGCCAGGAAAAGGATGAGCAGTCCCAGTTCATTGTAACTTCTCCTCAGTGTGAAGCCCAGAGACTGAAGACCTGTGGAATGACGTGCCAGCTTCAGAATACGCAGGATACGCATGATCCGAAAAATCTGAACCACGCGGCGAACATTCTGGAACTGCAGCACGCTCTTGTTGGATTCCGTCAGGAAGATGGTGACGTAGTAGGGCAGGATGGCCAGCAGGTCAATGACATTCAGCGGACCCTTAAAGAACTTCCACTTGTTGGGGGAGGAGAGGAAGCGAAGCAGGTACTCCATGGTAAACCAGGCAATGCACACAGCTTCCACGTGGGCCAGTTGCGGGTTGTCTGAGGCGTGGCCGTACTCGTCCGTGTCCTGAAGTTCTGGAAGGGTGTTCAGGGACAAGGCAACGGTCGACAAGACGATGAACAGGATGGAGATTATGGCCAAGATCTGAAAGACACAAAATTACACACAAGTTCAAATCTAAACTATTAATCACGCATATATTTCCTAATTGGACTTGATAGCTGGACTTTACAAAAATAGATAAATCCTGATTTTTTTTTCTTATAAAAGAAAAAGCTTTTACATTTTAAAGACTTGACTTCAAGGGATTCACAGTAGAAATTGGAAATATCAGAGTTAAAAGCCTGGGGACTACTGTACTGTATTGACTTTAATTTATTTGGACCACTTATTTATTTCAAAATGACTCACTTATCAGGAACCCCCCTAATGAATCAGTTCACTTCTTAAGCAGATTAAAAACAGCAACAGCATGACAGATTGTGACACGTGGTTTATGGCTCTTTCAAAAAACTTAAATATACCCATATAATTAGCCAAGATGATTTAAAAATACATTTTCCATTACACATTTATTCTACACTTATTGATTAAAATGCTGAGTGAGACTATTTTGACAGAAGACCCTCATTACATGCAATTTAATACATTATGCTACACTACTTATATTATGTTATTGTTTTTTTTTCTTCACATTTTTAGTATTTTTTAAATTCAATGTAAATGGACCAGCCCCATTGCTGCCCCAGCATGCATTACTGTACATCAACAATGAATTCATGGAGCAGATTTGAACCCAGCCTTCTTCATACATGATGTTGAGGTCTAATTTAATGGCTCTCTGTTAATCTCACTGCCAAGGTATTGGAGCAGGATATCTGTCTGTCCTTGGCCATCATAATTCACTCAGGGAAGATTATGATGCCATTTGAATGAACTCTAATTGCCACAAACTGACACAGTTGATGTTTTTCAATTATTGTAATGGTATTACAGAAGCATTACGTAACACAGCATAACACAGTTATATCCCTGACAGCTTTGAATTAAAAATGTTTGGGAGGCTTCAAACTGGCTACAAAGCGGCTGTGATAGTTGATGAAAGACAAGAAGTCGCACACTTGGTTCTAACATCCGCTTACGTAATCTGCTATATTTTTGGACAGAAAATTACAAACAGAGCCATCACACGCAAGTATCACACAGCAATGTCTAATTAAACTGCACCCATTGTAGCAAGGGGTGTGTTAGCGACCAAATGAACGCTAATCAACCAGTCATCGACCACTTCTGCCCAATGGCCTACTGGTGGAGTGGGAGAACTGGAGGGTTGTGGGTTTGATCCCTGGCTGGGTCATACTAAAGATTAAAAAAACTCTTTTCGGGTTTTTGGGGTTGCATGGGTCAAATGCACACTCTTCGGGATGTGACAATCAGTGGGACTTTAACCTTTAAGTACGCAATTCTGGACATGGCTGTAATGACATAAACCATTTAAATTCGTCTGTACCATCCAAACCCCAACTGGATCCTAGTCTGGTTACGTGCTCAAACAAAGAAAAGGCAAGTAAATAATCTGGAAATGATTTACCGCTTTAGAGTCTAATCAAGGAATAAGCCCTCAATGTGTCCACAAAAGATGCCAAGAACAGAAGCTTAATCTTCATTACCGTAAATAAACAAGACCACACACACAAACACACACACACACACACACAAAATACTATAAATAGTAGTACATGTAAAATTATTATAAGTGCAAAAATAAAGTGATATTTGCAAAACACTATCACAAACGTGGCTCGCAGTGTGTGAGTGTGTGCACTGAATTACGTCAGCGCAAGTCATATTCCTATCGTGAAATCTGGTCGGACGAACGCTGTCACTCGCGTAAACAAACAGAGTGGGAGCCAGTGTGGCGCACCAGGGTGAGGCAGGGTTTCCCCTCGCCAGTGTGGACGGAGGAAATTAAAGCGCAGCGCCATGAGGCAGCGGCGGTTGCTGGGAGGTGCTCGACGGTGACGACGACCGAGCTATTTGGATGCTCATTCCCAAGAGTAAAAGTGATGGTCGAAAGCGGCGACACTATCTCGGACCAATCAGAGCAAGGGAATCCTGTTGCCATAGCGTCACGGCAGACGTGAATAATGGCCCCGCGTCCACATTTCCCTCCCTCCGTCCTCTCCTCTTGCTGCCTTGGAAGGAAACTCATTTGAATCACACACTTGAGGATCAGAGAGGTGCTGCGGCCAGAGAGCGAAGGTCGCGCCAACAAGTGCAGCACAGGCTGTAAAATATCAGAAAAAAGAGCCCACTTTGCAAGGCAAAAGCGGGATGGCGTTATTGGCAAAGGATGTTGTGAGACACTGTAATTTATTGAATTCTTCTTCTTCTTCTTCTTCTTCTTCTTCTTATTTAGGTTTACAGAAATGTTGTTTCAATTAACTAAATGGCACCTCAGTTATTCAAATCTTCATTCAGGATATATGCTTTACGTACATATATGTATTGTCCAGGAGTCTGACATGCTACCTTTCCTGGAAAACAACCTATTTAGCCCCCTGTTTGCAGTTTCCCACCATAATTGTAGCCAAAACCAATACATTTTAGCACTTTTCTCTGTGTCTTTGTACCTTTCACACGTTTTGACAGGAGAAAAAAACAGGCTGGTCATGAACACCTGGCTGGAGTGTCCACAGTGGAGGAGAGGAATCAGTGTTCTTTGTGACATCACAAGGGACTTTGATTACCAGAACAGTGTGCGTTTTCTGAAAAGTGGAGCAAGCCAAAGAAGTTTTTTTTAAATAAATTTGTTTCCCCCCCCCTACCTCATTTCTGTGGCGCTCACTGACAGGCTACAGTGGTGTGTGATTATTTCTTCAGAATAAGAGACGAGCGTGGCAGGCAAACAGTAAAATTACTGAACAGCACCAAAGCTCCACAAATCAGGGCTCACGTTTACGAGGTCAAGGCCTCTCTCTGTGTGCACCATGTATCCGTTCCTGGCTCGTCTTTATCTCTTTTGCTTTGCGTTGTTTAATGTCACAGCACGCTAACTTTATCAGTTGGTGACACCGCAAGTGTAACGTCAGCCTTTCAGCGCACGCGAAGGACAACACGGAACGAGCAGATGTCAAAGAAACGGTCAAAACGGTTTCCAGACATGCTTGTAAATTGTATCAAGGAAATTACAGACTATTTATACACCCGGAAACCAAACCAGAGGAACAAGCGGGAAAAAAAATGACGGCGACATCCGTCACACCGATCTCTGAATGTCACGTGGGTTTATATTGTAATCACCCGATTATTGCAATTAGGACAGAAAAAGTGCAAGTAATGCCGGAAAGGGAAGCTGAAGGGAGATATTAATAGACGAGGAACAGACAAGATGCACAAGGAAATGGGGAGGGAGGAGGGAGGAGGGAGCAGATTGACAGGAAATCCCACTGTGATTCCAGACAAAGCCAGATCACATTGGCTCGTGCCTCTCAGGGCGCGTCGTCATGTGGTTTAGCAGACACAATAATCTCCACGACTCCAGTCTTCTGGAGCAAGGTGACACCTGCTCCTTGTTAGCCTGCTGGAACACATGTAGGCTGCACAGATGGCGTGAATGTGTCCCTTTAAAAACAAGAACCTAGCATATATATGTACATGTATACACACGCACAGACACACACACTGAACATTCTTTAAAAGTGTCATTCATTTTCTTTGCAAACTCCAGTTCTTCATCCCACTGGAGTTTGGGAGTAACACTGAAAGATACGGAAATGGGTACAAGATGATCATTTAATGGTACAACATGTCACAAATCATCATTTGAAATTAGTTTCATCTTTAGTGTCTCTTTCTTCAGTTTTGGATCAGAAACTTAATGGGACTCAGAGTGTAAACTGTGACGCATTCACAGTTGTGATCTGTGAATGCGGCACATTTTTGGGGAACGAGCTCTACTCAGAAATATGAGCATCTAATGATAAGACAATGTTCACACACAACCGGCAATCTATATTTTTTGGACGTCTCAAAAGCATTTCAAAACATTGGAACATGTCTTAGTGTGTCAATAGGGGGAAATCATTAATTGGATTTTAAAAGTACTCAGTGAAAGTGCTCACTGATCCACCCTCCTGCAGCTAAAGCTAACTTTAGCTCCCACTCGCCCATTAGTGCCCATTTGGAGCTGTGTTTTTGTGGTTGCACCGCCAATATAAATCATTTTGAATCCTTAGCTGCTTGGCAACCACATTAACCACTATTTGGTCGCTAACTATGCATAGAGCAGTATTTTCATGCAGTATAGAATATTTGCCTTCGTTGAATAGCTAAAAATGCAAAACCAATTAGGAACTGGCTTTATTGCTACCCGCTGCTGCTAGTGTTTGAAGACTTAAAATAGGTCAGAACACAAACACTTTTCCCAGTAAGATTTTGAAACGTACACTTTTGCAGCAGGGTGTGAGGTTGCCCGTGGTTTAGTTTTTGCTTATTTATTTATTTATTTACTTATTTCTAGTCCAGCTCGGGTTAGACGGCGCTTGGATTAATGTTTTGACATTTTACGAAGTTAACCGCTTTCTCTGGTGGCAGCTGCATAATTCCCAGAGGCCTCGAGCTGGCACTTTCTCATTAGCGGCAACAGGAGCAGGGACAGACAAGCTACTACGCTTAAACAGTCGAGCCTTTACTTCCTGTGAGTCCCGGCACACGGATTTATCTCACTCTAGAGAAACACATTCCACCTTGGGAGTCATGGCGGGCGATATTCCGAAAGTCAATTTTTTTTTCTTGCGACACTTCAATTGGTGTGGACTCAAAGGTTTGGAGTTTTCGTTTTTTTCAAATATCCCACCAGCGAATCCAGGTCTTTCTTGATCACCGCGATCCCCTGCATATAGCTGACTTGCTCTCCCATCATCCCCTGAGCCACATCTGAGTGCCAGCCACTGTCACCATGACAACCCCCTTGAAGCTCGACAGGAGGTGGCTACATGGACCAGCTTGTGAAAAGCAGTCTGACAGTCTCCTTCTCTCACTCCTTCCTTTCTTTGCTCCCTCCTTACTCCGATTTGTTGCTTATTTAAAGCCCTCGCAGCTTTTGAACCGTCTGCATCGCAAACTCCATTTGTTTATTCTCTTCTCTGCCCCCCCCCCCGAAAGGTTCGACGCTGTTTTGGGCTTTTTCGCCGTTAAGGCCGCGTCCTTCACGGCAAAGATGATGACACAGAAAGTCCCTTTATTTCTGTGGAGCTTCTGATGGCTTCTGCTCGTTATGCCCGTGTGCGTGTGCATGTGTTACACAAGTAAATTGTATATGTTCCAATTTACACATTAGCATGGTTACGCAAATGCTAATATCTGAGCTCTTGCATCTATTTAAGAGCATCCTGTCCAGGTAGACACCGTAGATAGATAGATAGATAGATAGATAGATAGATAGATAGATAGATAGATAGGCGGCACACTAACTAACCTATTCATCTTTCATTTCCACGTCGGTCTTGTTGTCCGCCGTCAATAGTACCAGTTTACCAAAACGAAGCGTCGCACAATGTGAAATAATTCACACGCTACATTCTGAACGTGGACGTGCTCTGCCTCTTTGCCTGTGAAAGAGATGTGGTTTCCATGGAGACGGGAGGAGACTGTGTCTTCCACATTTCCCCCAGCATGTTCGCTTAAAACACACACACACGCACTCTGAACACTGGCGGTCTCTCCGAGCTGTGGTCTCTCCACCCTGCATCACGCGTACCTGTAACTGCAGCCGGGTTGGCGCCTCCTCCGTCCGACTAGAACGAAAAAGTAAGTGCGACGCTTAAGCAGATGTGACAGACAGCGACTTAATCAGAGTTTGAACGTTCACCTTATCCTTGGCCATGTATGTCTGCCAGTTAGCGGCCTAAAACACTTTGTACTTTAAGGTCATAGTCGATACAAACTTTTTTGGGGGGTTAGGTGAAGGAGGGGTGAAACCTTCCCAAACTCAAACAACCGTGCATGCACAAAGTGCACGGCGACACCCATTCAGTAAAACCAACCACTCCAGTAGGAAGGAAATCTATGCCGGACCATCCATCCCCTGAATGAATCCCACCTCATCTCCTCTCCCGCTCAATTATTCATGCCTTTCAGATGAAGAAGAGAATCCAGACTCAGCATCTATATTTAAACTCTGACTGCTCGGCGGTGGCTGTATAAATAGAAACAGAGAGTATAGGGTCTCGTCTGGCAACTCCAAAGGACGCGGGTTTCTTTGGGATCGGCGACTTGTGTGGAGCCTTTGTGAGGATTCGGTAGGAGGATGAAAAAGTGCCCAGTCAGCCCTGAGCCTGGCCGAGGCTTTGCCAAATTGAATATTTCCAAGAGGCACAGCCCTCTGGTGTACATTAAGCACATCTATGGGAATTTACGGTAAACTTTCAACCGTAAGAAACCCCAATCGCATATTGTGGGTGAGATTTACTTCAATTTCCTGCATTCCAAAAAAAAAAAGAAGCCAGTTTTATTGTGTACTCCTGATGTATTTCCCCAGCCCCGTTGGCCAACTGTTAAAGTATGACGCAGGTTGTGCAGTTTAGCATGTAATCTCATGAAGAATCTCGACAAAAGTCAGGGCATGTAACAGAATATCTTGCAGACGGCAGAAGGGAGGAGGGGGGGGGAGAGAAAGAAAACAGAAGAAATGACGGGAGCATCGATTTGAAGCACAAAGAGAGATTCTGACAGGGACACATCACACGCGCACACACACACACACACACACACCATGAGAGTCAATCAACAGTGATAGCTGAATAGAAGGCAGCGGCAACTCGCGGTATCACAGAAATAACAGTTGCCATGGCGACGCCGACGGTGAACTTCTAAACATTTAGCACGGATAAAGGAATGAAGGAGCGACGCGGCAAAAGCACAAACATTTATGACTTTGTTTTGTTTTTTTTTTTAAAAAAGCAACAACGTGCAGAAACGAGGACTTGTCGCAGCTGAAGGCAGGAAATGACTCATAGTGTCTCCGAAAAAGATACAGGAAGACGTGGAGATCGATTCTCCATCGTCCTTTGACACGCACGCGCTTAAAGTTACAGGCGGTTGTCGGACGATTGCGTATGCGGGTGGTGCCGCGCTCACTGTTGCTCACAAACTAATTCAATAGCGACCCTCATTGTGCTTTAAGTAGCTGTCAGCTCCTAGAGAATATACGCTAGTAGGAAGTGAGCGGGTGCTGACGGCAGCAGGAGCGGGAGGGCCCAGGGCTCCGCTAATGTGAGTGGATGTGCAGGATAATGATCCTTCACCGAGCTTTGCCTCCATTTGTAGCTGACAGGACGCCAGTCAATCTTTTTTTTTTTTTTTTTTTTTTTTGCCTATTTTTTTTATTCAAATTGAATTTGATTCAAAACGTGCATTGTCCCAAATGGGAAAGTGAGGCAGGCAGACTGTCAAGACACCAGATTGAAAGGGGAACTATGCAGGTCTTAGTTTGCTGTCTGGGTCTATGGAGCGAGAGATCCGTGGTGCCGAGGTCCATGTCACTGTGGTAAAAACCTACAGTCGACCCCCTGCACCGGTGCTTTTCTTATCAGCAAATCCGTGCAGCAACGTCTAACGATGTCGAAGGTCTCTCCCTTTCTTGTTGAAGGAATCATCATCACTTTTCTGATCCAATCCGAGACGACACCCCTCACCGAGGTGCTCTTCCCACCCTGTCACACCTTGGTCTAGCCGGCTGTTCCGAGCATCCCCCAGCTGGAGACTGGAATCAGGGGGATAAATGTGTTGCTCTCTGGGAATCTATTACGTTTTTGTTTGTTTTTTGCATAACAAATCATGTGAGGCTGCTGCTGGGGATATTTGAATATTTACAAAAATGAAAAGAGCTCATTTGGTGATACTTCACTTGTGTATCCGCCTTCAACCAAAGAATAGAATAGAACCGCAGCATTTACAATGCAAAGAGAAGAAGAAAAAATGTATCAGTTATAAAGAAATACAATTAAAAACAAATGATGGAATAAGAAAGGAAAACCAAATATTTACATCTTTATGGACACTTGGATTATTTACAAATTAACTACATGGATAAATAAGGATGTGCTACAGGGTTGGATCAAGGTCTGATCAACCTGTCGATCAACCTGTCCAACGTCTGGCACCAGCAGTCGAGGGCTCTCCACCTCACAATCAGTCAGCGGCTCCGTGAAGGTCCCTCCCTACCTCTCACCCTCCCTCCCTCCTCTACCTCACTTCTCCTCGGGATCTATTTTTGCCTTTTTCCTTCACACTTCCCTCAAAGTCAGCCGTTCGCCCTTGCACGCCAGGCCCCACTGCGTCCGCCTCGCCGCTCAGGAAACATGCGAGCGCAGGAACACGGAGGCCGCTGATTAACGGGCGCCTCTGTTGCTAGCAAGGACGTGCACTGTGGGTGCACACTGCCCAGTGCCTCAGGGTGACTGACTACGTGGCGACGCAAAGAAATGGAGAACATATGGGGACATACGGGGGGGGGGGGGGGGGGGGGGCAACAACAACAACAACAACAACAACCCAGGCCAACTTGTTGCTCTGCGCTCATTACGTATTAACAACAGGTCCAAGATTTTTGCTGAATAAAGGGAATAAAAGGAGGCAGAATTATTAATGACGGAGCGTCTGTGAGCCTTTGCAGACAGTCGACCGAAGTTGCACCCCTGCACTCAAAGTTAACTCGATGTAACGCTGAGTGTAACTAGGCCACGCTCGTCCTGCCGCTGCCCTGTTTGCTTCCCCGCTCCTGCTGCAACCCTCGGCATCGCACCGACGCCAGCTGAAGAAAAAAAACCCCAAAAACTTCTTCACTTTGTCTTCATCTGCACGGCTTCGTTAAAAATGTATTTTTTCCATCTCTCCCCTGCTCAGTTCTGTTTAAGCGCCGTAACACGCCACCATGTCAGTGGCGTCAACTGGTGTGAGGTGTTGATTGACCACGCGAAGCAGTGTGAGAGTCAGAGGTGGGAAGTTACGAAGTACAAATACTTTGTTGCTGTGCTAAAGTGGACTTTTTTTTTTTTAGGCATCTTCACTTCAGTATTTCTTTTTCTGATTATGTTTTACTTTTACCTTCTACATTATACACAAATATCTCTACAATCGACTCCTTACATTTGGGAAACGTTTGCTGCCATTGCGTTTTAAAGTGTTTGGAAGATAGAAACTCTGTTCACTATTGTATTATCACTGTAGCTGCTGTTGCTTGCAGTGGAGCTATTTGAACTCTGCTGTCGGGTGGTTCAATATTGAAAATTTTCAATAAAGAGAAAAATAGACATGTAGAAAATAACTTATTGTAGTTTATTGTTATTAAATGTGTAAACATACATGTAACAATGAATGTATTGTTTCATTTATTGCAAAAAAAAAATCATTTTTAAGTTTTCCTTCAGTACATTTCATAACATTTACTTGCTTTTACTTGAGTAAAGGAGTTGAATCACTACTTTTACTTTTACCAGAGTATTTTTTTTTTTTTTATCGTACTTTTGTTAAGTACAGAATATGACTACTTTTGACTACTCAAGACACTGCGGCGCAACATTTTTTGTATTGTCTTTGATCAAACTCTAACAACTGCAAATTGACTGCTAAAAATTATTCCATGGAATTCTTTCGTGCCTGACAGTAACGTGCAAGGCAAAGGATTTATTCCCGGTTCGCTATCTCCTGTAGTGACATGGAGACGTTTGCAGAGTAAGTGGGGTGTAAACAGCGAGGGGCTGGAAGGGAACACCACAGCCTGATAGGAAAAACGGCAATAAAAGTTAATGGCAAAATTTTACTGCAGACCACATGTGAGGTGTACACCAATGGGCTGCAGTGGGTTGTTTTTTTTTTCTTCTTTGTGTAATGTGCAGAGAGCCACCAAGACAGATGCATGTATAGAACTCACAGGGTGCCTCTTGTTTGTTTTAAGGCTGAGTATGTTGGTCTTCAGCTGATACACCAGAGGAGGTTTTTCACAAATACAATCCAGAGTTTGAAATCTTTTGCCCTGCAAGTCTAATTTTAACCGTGTCCTACTTAGAAAACAGTGCACGCAATGTGTTGTGCACTAATTTTGACATGAGTAGTGTGGTGACATCACTTGTGCTAACAGGTTTTACCCACTGCTACTTTACTGTGAACAAGAGAGTTGTTTTAATGAATGTAATGATTCTTTTTCTTTCAATTTTTGAGCTATAAACGAAGCAAAATGCAATCGCGTCCTTTTATCTAAGGTCCCACACCAGCCTTGCTCTTGGCCAAAAGTAAAAGTGCAGCCTCAAGTTCAATTCTTACGCAAAAAAAAAACAAAAAAAAATTCCACTTTCAACAATGTATGTTGATACTTCACATCACAAACCTAAATGTGCCCGCTGGAGTCGTGCGCCGGCAAAGCATGTGAAGATAAACTCGGCAGAGTATTTCCATAAAGTACCAAAAAAAAACTCAGATGGGGGTGGGGGGGTGGGGGGGGGGGACTCTGAAATGTCACTTTAATGTACTCTCCTTTTGCTGTATAATTGAGATACTCTCGGGTCAGTTAAAGGTCCTTGTTCCACCCACCGCTGCTGCTTGTGGTGGGCGGCGAAGGAGAGCATCGCCATGACTCGCGTTGGGGGAAGTGAGCACGAACGCTTCAGATACAAGTCAGTTAAGTCGGGGTCAATGTGGTAAAAAGAAAAAAAAGAAACATGTATAAATATATTTATACTGAAGGTTTCTGAGTTCCAGTGACTTTCAATGACAAATCCTAAGTAGGGAAGATAAAATTTAAAGCCATGTCGGTGCCTTGTAATACACGTTGTTAGTGAATTGTTTTTAAGAGCGCCGTCTCGTCACCTCTCATGCTGTGATTATTTACAAGACTTCACAGTCGTGGAAAAATCACAGCCACGAGTGTGACACCAGGACAGAAGATACGCAACCGTCACAGAAGTGGACCGTGATTCCTTCGCCGTTGCATCAACACGTCGTGCTCCTGCCGGGACAGTCACTCACTCGCGGCCACTGTTGTTGTGACACAGTCGGACTTGCAGTCAGTCACACTTCGCTGACTGGGGAGGAGACGGCCTGCAGTCAAGCTCGCCAGCGAGGCTCCTGGGTTTGACGTTACTGCCTCGTCTTTTTCTGCAGTACAATCAATCAGTTTAGTCTTTGTGTACTCTGCGTGACCAATGTATGCACCTCTATTGTCTTTTTTTTTATGCTTTTCATGATCACTTCTGCTGATTGTTAGCTTGTTTAATCTCTTTGTCTGAAAGCATGACTGCATTATTGCGTGCTTGTCAATAAAGATTAAAAAAAATTGAAACAAATGGAGACTCAGTTCTCCAGCTAAAACGTCTTGAGGCCACATTACCATACGCTACTACTGCTTTACCAAAGTCAGCTGAAACCTTCTTACATAAAGCCGAACTGGTGCCTCGCGCTGCCCGGCCTGGCTTTTGTTTTTCAAAAACGCTAAATATTTCACGCTAACTTTAACTATACATGTGTTTGCTCCTACGAACACGGACGCATCTGTGTCCCAGAGCGACTTTGTCCAAAAATATTTAATCTGCGGAGACGACGCCGGAAGAGAATTAATTCAGAAGCTCTGCGTCTTTGAAGCTAAACTTCTTCGTCTTGTTGTTTTTTCCCTGCCGCAGCAGAAAACAAAATAGCAGCCAGATGCTTTTGTTCTCGTAGCCTCCAGGACGGCAATGGATTGTCCCTCGCATGTGGAGGCTTCTTTAGAATTAAATCCGGTCCGAAGGCAACTAAACACTCAAAACGCCTGATAGCTTTTCTTCTTGTTGTTGGTAGCCATCAAAAAGACTGACCCTTTTTTCTAAGCTATCTGGATTCCACAGATTTTTGCTAGTTTGAAGATGCACAGTGTTGTTGGCAATGTGTTTGGGCCTTTCACCCCCCAGTCAGTTTGATTAATGAAATGCCATGATCTGTTATTTTGTCACTTCCTGTTTTATTTTGACAGTCCTGTATTCCACGTTCCCTCGTGTTTCCTGTAAGTTTGTTTTCCTGCTTCTCTTCAATTGTGTCTCCTTGTTGCTCGTGGCTCTTATTGTTCTCACCTGTGTCCCCCTGCCATTTTATGGAAATAGTCCATGTCTCCCTTTGTCTGTGTCGTCAGCACAAGCGTCTACATCTTAGTTGTCAAATGGATGGCTGAATGATTGGGTAATTCCCGCGTGTTTTTCTATGTAAAATTTCTTGGTGATTCCGATTTCTCGCAATTTTGTGTTTATTAGAGTTTATTTGACACTTTAGAGTTTATTTTGGTTGGCTCTGTAACAATAAGGTGGCGACCATTTTCCAACACCCAGCATCTACAGTAGTGCAGAACCAACTTTATAGCCTATTTCTAAGCAGGATATGACATTAAGTTGCACATCATAAAACAGGAACTGAGATTAAAATGAGTCAGAATCTGCACAATGTGCCTTTAAAATAAAAATAATCATACAAATTTGAGGATGTTTTATAACAAACCCAGTTTTTTGTGTCTTGATTATTACAGCCTTGCACAGTCAGAAGTTTTGTTCACCTCTGTGCTCATGAAACAACTATAAAAATCGAGAGTAAACAAATGGATCTTTCCAAGTCGTTGCCCATTATAACCCATAAAAAAGCGCGCTAATTTGATATAATGTTTTTATTGCTTCCATTCATCACTTTCCATCACCGCGTCTCTTGCACATCCCGGCTGGCTCAGCAGTGCAGGCGGAGTTACACCCTGCGACCTCCTTGCTGTTGGCCGAGGATGCTAACCACCGCGGCACCGTGTCTTTCTTTCTCTACCTGCTTTAAAAAGTGTTTTCGTCGTACATTATTCAGCTTCAGTCACGAAGGAGGTTAAAAACTGAGACCGTAAATGAAATAAAAACAGCAACGCGCTGAATCGACTCTGTGGCAGTGCCAAAGCTCTTCCCCCAGTGCGAGACTGAAAAGATGAGAGGTCTCACAACAAATCCTGAACCACCCCTCTACAAAATGCATGACATGACTTGTAAAATACTCAAAAGCATGCCTGGGCCTCGCGGGATGGGGTCCTGCGCAGGTTAACAGTGAAACGTGCTGCTAAATATTGGAAGAGGTCTGACACAGTCTCCAGTTTCCCCAGGTAAATGCAAAAACGTGACAAACGGGACATTTTTGACCAACAGTCGATGGCCGTGTGAGATATGCACAACAAAACACATTGTGGCTCCAACTTGGGTGTAGCGCAACCTGGGTTGTGAACATCCAGACACTTAGTTGGAAATTGATGATCGATGATGAAGCATGTTTGAACACATGCATTCCCTTGTTTTATTTGAACGTTTTCTCAGGTCAGGAGCCTCCGGGACGTCTGATGTCGAATTTGTGTTTTCAGCCCTGGCTAAACAACTGTGCGTGTTGTGTTCTCACATGTGAGCCTATTTTTCTTTTTGTCCTCAATCCTGCTCTGCCTGTCCATGAAATGAAGATTTGAGATCCCATAGTTCAGTTTTATCTTGCCTTTTGTGTGCAGCGTGAGTCACGGAGCGGCATCTTAATCTGACTTCAATTTGAAGGGCCGTAGCCGCTCGGAGAGCCGCCGTTGACGAGGAGATGTTGTGACAGGCAGGGAGAGCAGGCAGCATGAAAGCAATCACTGAGCCGTTCAATCTTTGGATCCGATTAGCTTAGATCATTTTCTGTTTTCGCCCCTTAAAAACACGCAGAAGAAGGTGGACACACGGTACAGGAGTGTCAACTGTGCCTTGCGTTTGCCTGTCTGTAACGTCAGATCAGTGAAAATCGTGCATATCTAAATGGCGTGCGGGACGCCGCGGCCAAAAACAGCCTCAGCTGTGACGAGAACTCGCATTCCGCAAGCACACAAATTGTAGAAAGCATAAAGCTAAAATGTCTTTCTATTCTGAGCAAAATTGACAACATTGACAGGATGTGTGGATGCACAAATCGAAAAAGTGTTTTGACCGACTATCAGAATTTAAGGAAACCAGGATGTAGAAAACAGGAGCCAAATACTGCAAAAACACATTTCAATTTTGGAACCGGAAGTAACACTCCTGACCCTCAAGATCATTTTTTTAACCAATCAAATTTCAATGGGTGGGATTAGTACGGCCTTGAAGTCAGCTTCATGTTGCTGTTCTTTTTGATTTTGGCTGCTACAAAGCTATTGAATTCGCTTATGCAGTGAAAAAAAAAAATCTTAGACTATTTAAAGTTACATGTCACTTGAGTAGCGTACGGTCCCTGTGCTGCTTCCTGCCAGATAGAGATACCTGATACTCGCTGCCTCACTGTCCTCTTTCTCTGCCATGGTTGTAACATATAGTGTTTAAGATTGACAGGGATATAAAAAGGTACATCCTGCTTCTATAGACAGCAAAGCCACACTGGATCATACACTGGTGTATTACACAAGCGTAATCCTGCACAGCTCAGGGTCACCATCAGCAAGAGACAATCTACTGTATATTTTCATTACAAACGGTGATATTATGAAGAGTTGAAAAGATTATCATGAACAATAGTATCACTATTATCAATAGTTTCTTTGTTCCAAACGGCAGACCAGACACAGTAAATTGTTTCCATTTAATTTCCATATAAATTAAATTTGGTTGAAGTCATAATGGTTTTAAATTTGCTTTTTTTTTTTTTTTTTTTAAAAAGAAAAAAAAAAGAGAAATGACAAGCTTGAGTAATGAATGTTTAAATAACTTAGCAGCTATAAATGTGATGCTGTGATAGATTTTTAAATGAAAGACTTGCCCAGTCCAGTTCAGCTAATACCGCAGCCATCAGGCCATCAAAGAGATATAATCTTATTAATCATTCTGACGGATTAGCTGGGGTTTGTAATTGTGATCGAGATCAAATAAAGTTATTTTTTGTTTTTTTTTTTCTTCCGTTTGGAAGTGTGATCAAACAGTTCAATTGTCGTTACAGTGGTCAAAACTATCAAGTAGCACCAGGCACTTAATCTTCAGTTTGCCTTTGATTCTTTTGACTACTTTATAACCGCTGCATTATGACGCAATGCTTTTATTTTAAAGTGCGACACAACTTTTGGATCTTTTATGCCGCTAATCTTGCGCACATCGTCGTCCAATTAACCGGCTACGACATTCCAGCTTTAGAGCGACGTGGACGGATTCTGCTCAGGTTTCTTCTTGTCTTGAATCCTGCAGCAGACTGATTCATGAGTAGGAGTATATCCAAACAGCATTTGCATGCCATTTTAAGCGTGACATGAGAGGAGCATAATTGGAATTTCTTTGCCAACCATCCCAGTGTGCAATCTGAGCTGACACAATACGTCCTTCACCGGCTTTGGATGCGCGCAGGACAAAAAAAAAAAAAAAAGACGACAGCGAGGGCTGCAAATGTTCTGCTTTCGCTCTCTGCCAAATTTTTTGGTTTCCAGCCATTATGCTTTGCACGAGGCAGAATATTAAACACATTGTACCCTCAATACTGTCTTATTTTTTCCTGTGAATTTTTGTCTTTGTCTTCCTCTTTTTGCACCTCCTTCAATGTGCCTTCATTGGATCTTGGCTTTCTTCCTCCACTGTCCAGGACGTGTCGCCGCTCTGCAGGTCCCCTCCTGCACGTCGCCCTCCTGTTTTCCCTGACTGCCCTCATTAGTTTCACCTGCTCCTGTCAAATTCACTTCCTCTCCTAATTTCATATTCCGCACCTGTGCTCACACGTCGCCCCTACATCCTGTGCCCAACAGCGCCTGTCTCCTCACCCGGCAAAGCGGATTGCTGAGATTTCAAGGCAGAATTCTCAAAGATCCGTCCTGTGTCGAGCTTGATTTGAAAAAGTTCTGTCCAACACAGGTGCAGTGGTTAGCGCTGCCGCCTCACCGCAAGTAGGTCGTAGATTCAGTTCCGGGCCTGGGCACCTTTATGTGCGGAGTTTGCATGTTCCCCCTGTGTCTGTGAGGGTTCTCTCCGGGTTCTCCGGCTTCCTCCCACACTCCAAAAACATGCATGTGAGGTGAATTGGAAACTCTATATTGTCCGTAGGTGTGCATGTGAGTGCGAATGATCTTTTTGCTCTCTATGTGGCTCTATGATGAACTGGCGACTTGTCCAGGGTGTCACCCTGCCTTCGCCCTATGACAGCTGGGATAGGCTCCAGCAGACCTCCGTGACCCTGGGCTCAGGAAGAAGCGGGTATTGAAAATGGATGGATGGATACTACATCCCCACCTGATCCTATTCCCACTGCAATATTTTGCAAATTGTTTGTAAAAAAAAAAAAAAAGAGCTAACATATGGCAGCCACTCAGTGCATTTAGAAATGTAGACGTGGTGCGACTTACTGAAGTTCAAAGCGGGCATCAGAATGGGGCAGAAAGGGGACCAAAGTGCCTTTGAGTGTGGTGAACATGGTTCTTGGTGCCAGACGGGCTTCACAACTGCTGCTGGGCCGCTAAACTTCTCTCTAGGGTTCACAGAGAATGGCCCCAAAGAGAGACAGTTTCCAGTGAACAGCAGTTGTGTGGAGGAAAATGCCCTGTTGGATGTCAGGGGTCTATATACACTACCTCTATATAAGTGGCATATGGAGGAAGACTAAGAAAACTTTCCATGCATTGCCATGCGTCCTTGTGTGGTTGCCACTGCCAATAAGAGTCCCCGGCTATTTGTACAGGACAACTCATTTACATAAACGCTCCTGAAAAGGTCCCTCCGACGGCGGCGGCGCTCGGCTGCTGTCAGATGTTATCTCATTTTTAGCCACTAAAATCCAATTTCGAGCCGCGAGACGGGGAAACGCTCTGGCCTACAGAAAACGTAAACAGTGAACGGGAAGGGGGGGGGGGGGAGGAGGAGGCTTCAAATTGGGCCCCGAGACTCCCGGAGAATAATTGTGACATTTCCCTGACATTTAGTCAGAGGTATAGCGGAGCGGCCCGAAGACGGGGAGGAAGGGAGCGGAGATAAGAAGACAGAGAGACAGACAGATAGGAAGATAGGGAGGAAGGACAGAAGGAAGGAAGGAAGTGAGGAAGGAAGGAAGGAAGAAAGGAAGGACGGCGGGGCGGCAACGCTGGACTCTTCGCTACAGCTGCTTCTCCTTCACTTCCCTCCTGCTGCACCAGGCTTAAAATACAGGAGCTGAGCAGAAGAAAGAATGCACACGTGCGCGCGCGCGCGCACACACACACACACACACACACACGCGGGCAGAGGCATAAATAGATCCACTTCTCTAATGCCCTCTCCTTTGGTGCTGATAAAATTATTCCTTTGTTGCTTGGTAACCATTTGTTTTGTGCTCATCTTTGCCATTCACCGCCTCTTTACGGGGCTTTTACACACACATTTCCATCTGCAGCGCTGGACATCGGGGGTGCGCGGCCCGTGTACTGTCTGCGGTCAACGCTGCAGACCCCTCGACGATCCGGCGGTTATGTTCTGAACTATTGAAAAAAAAAAAAAAAAAAGTTCAGTGCACGGGCTTCCTGTCAGTGTTTCTGGTCGCTGGGGTCTGCGGCCCCCAAAGTTAATTAGGAATTGATAAACTCTGTGTCATGGTATGTTTAGTGTGGGTTTATTTTTTTACTTCTGTTTGCTGCAGGCTCATTATAAAAAATATAAAACAGATGGCAAACTCTTATACACACTCGTCATTAATCAGTGCTGTTGGGATTACTCCATAAAAGTAATCCAGCCACTGATTACTGATTACTCCTTAAAAAGTAATCTAATTACTTAGTCAACCACTTTGTTTCATAAGTAATCAATTGCTAATTACTTTAGTTTAAAAAAGATAGAGTAACTGCGACAATCTGCCACATCATTGTTTTCGGTTGCGTTTCTAAATTTCAGACATTTTCTGGATAATAAGACATTTTTAGCTTTCAAAATACGTCAGAAAAGTATTGGAATTGTTACTTGATAAAGTAATTGTGATATAATTACCAGTTTTGCCACTAATCCTGTTACATTACTCTGTTACCAAAAAAGTAGTTTAGTTACAGTAGTGGATTACTTGGTAATAGATTACCCGCCAACACTGCTACTACAGACAGGGAGGGGGGAAAAGAAATGTTTGCCTAATCAATTTTGCTGTATCAGGAACCCAAAGCAGAGGGCGCCAACACTGTCAAACACCTCCAAGCGGTTCCATTCTGATAAATTCCAGATATCCCGGTGCACTCGGCCGGGCCGAGCGGTCATCCCCCTTTTTGTCGGCTACAGCACTTCCTTAGCTCCCAACACAATAAACATTGATTTTACATCTCTTTGATTCCAGCGCAGACTCGCGGCACTGATCCCGGGTCTGCTTTTGCGGGGAGGCGCTGATGGTTCTAACAAATTAGCGGCACATGAAAAGCACAGGCCTGGCACAAACTGCTAAATGGCTCGGTTTTCCTCGTCCCCGAATGCGGCGTGAGTGGCGTTTGCCCACTCTTAGATACCGAATCATCTTTGATCACTGCAATCCAGTCTGGCCAAATGTGATCAAAGGCGGATCATGTCTGACGCCGCTGATGCTGTTGATGTTGCTGCAGGTGTGACTCAGCCTGGGGCCCAACTCTGTTCCCAGGGCCTGTGTGAGGGTGAGCTAACCTTGGGGAAAACCAACAGGGCGAGCGGTGACCTCAATAAAAGAAAAAAGAAAATTATCAGGTCCCAGTCTTACCCAACAAACCACTGTGTAACGTCGGTGCACAAACCCCCGTTTTCTTCATCATTGAGGCCAACGTGTTCCTGTTGAGCGTCGTACAGCGACACTCGTGAATTCATCTGAGCCACTTTCTTATTGTGCTCACTCCAGTCTTTTATCTTCTGCTTTACTGAACGGGATTCTTTATGTCTTCATTTAATATATACGATTGTTGGTATTTTTCTTTTTTGTGATAACAGAAAAGTACCATCAATTTTATCTCCTGCGTTTCGTTGGCTGTGGCTGAAGGTACAAGAAGATGTTGAAGTTGATGAATCTCTCTCTCTAAAAAAAAAAAAGCTAAAAGAATCCACACGGTCCCGTCCCCTTTGCTACACCTTAAATCTTCCTGTTATGTATGTAAAATGATTCAAACAAACAAACAAACAAACAAATCCCATCACTGGCTACTGCAACCGCCTCGTATGCACCACCATCCTCACCAGTCCAAACCTCAGCCCTCATCGATATCTGTTCCTGCCCGTGCATTGATTCATCTGACGGATCGAAACAAATCATTTCTGACTCGTATGTGTGTGCCGAGGTATAATTCAATATCCCGGCCTGGCGCTCTATACCTTCAAACTCAATTGGCTCCAGATGATGCAGGCTGGGCTTGTCATAAACGCAGCCAACATAGTGCAAATGGACAATCAAGAAAAATGGCTTCAATTAAATGGCACGGCTTCATGCTATAAATGATGTTCGCGTGATGTATGGGCGCGTGACCAGTGCATTAGGTCGAACACAGTGGAAGCGTGCCGTACAAATTCATATCTACATCTATATATTTGTTTTGTTGCCATATTTGTAGACAAATGTTTAAAAGCCAGTTGACAATAAACCAGTGGATCTACTGAAGTTTCTTCAGAGAGCTGCAGCCGATGATGCCAATCGTACACTCGGCTAAAAATACACTTTTACTAGAATCTTAAGTTTACGATACTAGCAGATGATGGATAACACGTCCACAATGAAAATATGCACGGGCTCTTTGTTTTGTGCTCCATCCTTGGAAAGATCAAAACACTCACCCACAGAAAAAAGCAAAACAGATGCAACCTTGCTGACCTGTTTTTTTCTTACTCATTTTAATTGTCTGATATATGCTAGTCGGTGTGGAATTCATAAATATTTGCATATTTGGTTCAGAACTTTTTTTATTATTTTTTTAAACTTTGTTCACCTCACCTTCGGTGAGGAAATTAAATCAAACACAAAGATTGAAGGACTTAAAACTTCATAATTACAAAAAAATGCCTATTATTATTAATTGCATGCTTTACATCTTTTCTTGGGTTATTACCAAGGTATGCATAAGATTTTTTTTTGTATGAGGATAATGCAGATTTTATCAATTTGGCTGGTTGCTTTTGCACACACATTTAAAATTCTAGATTTTTTTTTTTTTTTTTTTTAGATTCTTGAACTTTTTAGATTTTATTTTCTGTCCATAACTCTTTCAAACATGCCAAGGATTGCACTTAAAAAAATGTTCCTGTTGACTTATTCTGTGTATTTCTTCAGTGAAGTCTTAATATTCCCTGTGACACTGAGCTCGGGAGTAAGTGGGTATGGAAGATGAATCAATGAATGAAAGTCTTAATATTTTGTCCCTCTTTTATTTTTATTTTTTTAAATAGCAGTCTACTCAGCAGGGTATTAAAATAGAATAGCGCACTCAAGAGTGCCTTCAATATGACAATGCGCATCTTCCGAGCCCCCGGCAGATCTGACAAACCATTCTGAAGATACTGTAACAGGCAGATTCGCATCTCGAGTCACAGCTGTGGCAGTAGATGTGATCACAATAACTCAAAACAAGCACACGGCAAACCAGACAGGGGGCGCTAGCTAGTGCTAATGGTCAGGGAATCACGAGCAGTTCCAGGATTCACACTGCTGCCCTTTAAAAAGAAGAAACCAGGTTCACTCATGTGATGGAAATGTGTGTTTTCCCCACATCTTACCTTTGCCGCCACCGACGAGCTGGGCTTCTCCAGGAGGTCCCACAGCTTCTTCCTCTTCTCCTTGCAGCAGGTGTTGTCGAACTCGTCGCCCTCCCTGTCCTTCATGTTGTCGGCCTCCCTCTTGAGCTCCTCGTTCATCTGCTCCTTCTTCTGGTGGTAGCGGGCCTGGCAGCACGACTCCAGGTAGATCTCGTCGATGCCCCAGTAGTCGAGCTCCTGGCTGAAGGACAGCGCGCACATCTCCTCCATCATGTGCAGCTTGCCCGTGCGGTAGAAGTTGAGGATGGAGGTGAAGGCGCCGGGGTGCCGGTCGAAGAAGTACTCGTTCTCCTCCAGGTTGTAGTCGTCGCACACCTCCATCAGGGACTCGTGGGTGTTGCAGTCCCGCAGCTTGCCCAGGCGCGTGCGCGGCAGCCGGTCTAACGTCCGCCACAGGACCTCGTGCGGGAGACCCCCGACGTTCAGCCGGACCCTGCGGAAGCACGTTTTGCTCTGCAGGATGTCCACCGGCTCGGGCGGCAGCGACGACGTGGAGCGCGAGCCGACCTTGTTCATGTCTGTGAAGGATTTCTCCATGGTGACTTTCGTTGTGGGCAGTGAGGCAAACATTCAGACTCTTGGTGTGTAACTCGGCCAGCAAACTGTCATTACTGCGGGAGCAAAAGACACAGAATCGTTAGCGAGGCTCCCAGTCGGTCAACAGACTCCAGAGGTGGGATGTAACTAAGTGCAAATACTACACTTCACAAGTACATGTACTTTGTTACAGTACTTAAGTAGATTTTCAGGTATCTGTACTTTACTCTTATACTAACTTATTTTTCTGACGACTTTTTACTTTTACTCCCTACATTTGTACACTATTATCTGTACTTTCTACTTCTGTACTTCAACGTTGGCTATTGCTTTTAAAAGTCTAAACATCCAATAATGACTCACTGACTATTACTGATTACACTTTGGTTGTGCTGCATTTGAAATAGAAAAAACTATAATATATAGAGCAGCAAAGCTGTTAAAATGATCCAGATGCTCATGAAGACCTCTGACCTCAGGTCAGTTCAGTCCATATTCTCCATTTTTGCAAAATTATAAACAAGTCTATTGTACGATTAATGGCATTGTTTTTATATAAGTACATTTCAGAACCTGTACTTTCTTATTTTTACTTGAGTGAAGGAGTTGAATGAGTACTTTTACTTTTACCAGAGGATATTTTTGCACAAGTACAGACTGTGAATACTTTTGACACCTCTGACAGACTCTGACCCAATACTCAGATACTAAGATTTGGAAAAGAGGGGCAGTAAGTCATTTTTCCAAGTGCATTTGCCTCCTTGGACCTCTTGAAACACCTCAAAAAATACATTAGTCGTACATCTTTCAGTAAAGATTTATGTCAGTCTGTCTTGTCTTTTGTGTCATGTCCAATGTTATTATCAGATAGTCGTGTCTGTTGGGCCTTGTTTGTTTCGCTAGCTTCTGTTCAGTTTGACCTCTCAAACTAGTTTATTTTATTTTTATATTCAAGTTGTTATTTAAAGCCTCCATAACTTACGTCTTGTTAGTTTAAATCATTCATGCCTGGTCTTGCCGTGCACTTTCTGTTGTATTTTACTGTCACTGGTTAAAGTCTCTCAAGGTTCATGTCATGTTCATGTTTGGTGGTTCATGTTGTCTCGTCTCGAACTTCCTGTTTGATGTTGGTCTTGCCTTGCTCCTCTGGTTTCAGACCCTGACTTCCTCCCTTTGTTTAATTTTCACCTGTGTCTCGGACATTTTATTTTACTCTGTTTTATTTTATTTGGATATTCAATGAACTTTGCTTTTTTTTGGTTTTGAGCCATTTTGTTGTTGTTCCAGGTTCTGTCCAAATATCATTGATAGTATTTATCCGTGTGACACCCCACCATCCTACTGCCAGTAATTTAAGTCTTCAGTCATTTTAAAGCTGCCTCAATTAACATGTACAGAAACTGTTCTATAAATAGCTGAAAGCTTTGAGAAGTTGGAGAGAATTTGAAATTTAGTTGACTTTCTATTTGTGTAAAAACTTTTTTAATCCACTCTAAGGCCTACTTCAGTTGAAACCCAGCATTAAAGCTGTGGTAACCAAAAGTCCCAGCGCTGATTCGTCACTGTTTCAGTGAGGATGAATATAGGCCAGATACCATGAATTATTACCACTGGGTTTTCAACTGTCACTTGCTGGGGCCACGTCATCTATTGTATCATCTCCTCCGAGTTCTTTTTAAACTGTGCCCTGGATCCACATACCCTCAGACGTGGGATCTTGAGATGACTCACACATATCAGAAGTCTACATTTCTATTTAGGGTGAACAGAAAAATACTCAAAAATCAGAGCCGAAGCGTATCATTCTCCACCATCAGGTAAAAACATCATTTTCTCGAGTGGAAAAGCTCAAACCCCAAACCTTGAACATTGTAATTTTGAAGGCATCGAACTGTATGATACTTTATCTATCATCCATTATAAAAGCTCTCATGTTATACCGTGTTCAAATCTGCATTGTTCATCCCACACTTTGCTGGGATGAACAATGGTTCCCATGATTAATTGTTCAGAAGACTCAATCGAACCCCCCCCCCCCACCACCACCACCACCACCACCACCACCCCAACCAACCAACGCCTCAAAATTATTAGCAAAACATCACGTTTACTATCATGATGTTTGAAAAGAATGGAAAGATGTTTGTTATCTGGGAGAGGTAACAGTGACACCACAAAGGACTGATTCCCAGAGGCATCGGTAGCACTGTTGTTGTTGTTGTTGTTGTTGTTGTTGTTGTTGTTGTTAGCATACATTCTTCTGAAAGGAAAGTTTGGGACGCTCCTTTTGCTGTTACAGAATATTGGTCAAGAGAATTTTGCGTATTATGAATCCTGTATCTTACATCATAGTTTCTAGTTTTATGTCCCCTAAAGGTTGATTAAACCAAAGACATAATTTGTATCCCTGTGCGCTCTCTTTGAGCCACAATAGTTATGATTTTATAGATTTTCATTTCATATTGTACAGTCTGCGCATTCACTTTTTTTGCACTCATATGTGTAATGGTACACAATGACCCACAAGTGGCACTATAAAAGCGGCCAATAAGGAAGTAATGAAGGTTCCTCCCTCTAAATCCTTTCCGCGGCTGCCCCACAGCTCGCGTAATTGAACACAGAGGGACAACGACTTCCTGATGTTATTGTTTGTCTGCCTGACTCTCAGTCATTTGGCTGCTCTCCCCCCCCCCCCCCCTCTCTCTCCCCCGGCTTGGTTGCCGCTTGCCTGCGTGCGCGCGACGCTCACGCGCACCAGTGGGTGGGGACGCAGGACGCGGGCCGGAGTGAGCGCTGTCCACTCCGGTGGTGCTGAAACACGAGGAAGCGCTCCGCACTCCCGGAATCGCCCCGAGGTCCCCGAGGGAAGACTCGGAGAAGGCAAGTCTGCCTTCCTGTCCGCAGTCCAACAACCGTCGTTCGTGTGTGTTTGTTTATTTATTTGTTTAATTGATCATTCTTCCAAACGGTGTATGACTCAACACTGTGGCACCAAGCGGCACATTGTGTTTATGGAATGTGGATGCCCCGAGAACACTCCGGTCTGCAGATATGATAATTAACGACGGTAAAACAAAGTTTGTTTTGTTTTCTTTTTTTTTGGTGGGGGGGGGGGTAAGACGTCACGAGCACAATTTGTTCATATCGACGCAGGCTCATACATGTACATTTCTAGTAAGGCGAAATGTGTCAGATTGAAGAGGTTATGGTGTCGAGTCTGCGGGAGAGAAAAAAAACCCCACATAAATGGAATTAGCCTCTACCCTCGGGGTTTTTCATTGGACCCATTTATCACTGAAACACACAGCCAAAATGAACAGTCACTGCGATTCTCTGCGTGCACACACTGCGCTGCCGTGCGGCGCTGAAATGGAAATGAGGTGAGCCGAGTGTTGCGCCTTCCCAACAACTGCAATGTTGTGAAAGCAAACCTGCGTCGTTCGGCGTCCCCCCCCCCTTTTTTTTTTTTTTTTTTAAAGGCTCCATATTGGTGCAGTTTCAATGCAGATGGGCGCTGCATGACACCGTTGCTCGCCAACGATAGTGAGTCGATTCGGACGCCGAGGTGGAAAACGGATTAAAATGATCGGGTTGTCGTCGCGCACTGAATCAAAGCGGCACCTACCGTTCTACGAACGATCAATCCGTTGCTTCAAACGGAGCTGAGGAGAAGGGGAGAAGGGGGTTGGGGGGGAAGAGAAGGAGGCGCCGCTGATGGTTCAGTAATGCCAGGATCTAACGCGATCCATTTCTCCATCATCCGCCTCCGACATGATCCTCGGCACCATCTATCGCCTCCCTGCCGGCTTCCCGCTCCGCATATCTGTTCCGCCGGGAGATCAACAAGTACGCCGGAGAGCCCCTCGGACAGACTACCTGTGTTCCCCAGTCAGCTGTGCGAGGAGGCGCCGCATCTTCCTGAAGGTAGATGCTTGGCAGCTCCGCTCTCCCTCGCACGTCCAATTAACTCTTTCAACTCCGCGCCCTGACGCCCAACGCCGAGATTTGCACTGTTGTCATGTCCACAGAGTTGGGTAGGGGGCGGGGGGTGCAGGGACAGGGGGGTTGCTAAGAGCTGGGGAAAGTGCAGGGAGAAGAGCAATAAGGGGGTAGAAAAACACCTCTGGGAGCAAATTGATAATAATAAAAACAGGCTTAGGCAACCCCTGCACGTTGCATAATATTATATAAGACAATCCCACGCAACATCCATTGTGTTGCGTGTGTGCATTATTGAGTTCTACTTAAAAGTATCATATTGCGCAAAGTCGAGTGTGTTCTAGCAATAATGAGTCTCCGGACTGTCAATGAGAAGACTGCATTCTTGTCTTATTTTGTGTTAGTTGCTACTGATTAAAAACACACTGCTGGAAATCAGCCCCTTGTGATGTCACAACAGAAAGTAATTCCTGAGAGCTCTACCGGATTTATTACTATTCTGTTACTAATTGTGCTATTCTGGTCCACTTGGATGACAACTATATGAGAATAGGTAGTACGGGACCTTGACTATATTTTCATAATTTTGTTTTAAGGAACTGGTGTCGTTGTTTTCACCTGTGTGGCCTCAATAGTTGTAACACTGTAGAGATTAAAGATGTGTTCATGTGTTCAAAACATCACTTATTGCTGAGTACATTAGCAGCAGTAACTTCTAAACTAGTCATAAATCAGGCAATTAGGCTCCACCTCTTTCTATCATTAAGCACAAAATTAGCATTTTGATCAATAGTCACACACAATAACGCTGATAGATTGACAGATCATGGTAAGAAACGTTCAAGAAGGATGAAAATACATTTATGTTGAAATGGAGACTTTAATTAAATGTAATTGATGGCATTTAAAATTTGTTTTTCGTAAAATATGAGGAATAATAAATAAAGTTGCGTTGAATTGTGTAGCCTGTTCAAAGCCACTTATCGATTTTTGAAATGGAGTGGAGAAAAAGTGTGAAATTGCCCAAATTTGGCTTAGTAAGGAGCTTTGGTATCTGTGTAAGATCTTCAATATAAGTGATGGGAAGTGAAGTCAATTTCCTTTTTATGTGGTGTGACAAAATCATCATTGTCAGTGTTATCTGGAACATGCTTTTGGGCTAAGCATAAGTTAAGAATGATGCAAGCTTAAAAAGAACATTGTCTACAATATAAAGCATACAAGCAGCAAAACAGCCTTCTCTTCAAGTAAAGCCTTGTTGTTGTTGTTGTTGTTGTTTTTTTAAAGTGAGGGACTATAAATATACAAAAAATAGGCACGTGTTAAATACAGTAAATAGATGTCTTGTATGTATATATATATATATATATATAATATATATATATATATATATATATATATATATATATATATATATATACATATATATATATATATATATATATATATATATATATATATATGTATGTATATATATACAGATATATATATTTAAAAAAAAAAGAAATTACACTGTACATCAACAACACAGTTAACATGTTTACAGTGATCCAATAATTGGGTCACATTTCTGGCTGAATCCTCTTGGGTCTGTATCTGATCGGCAGATCTCCGTCTGGCTGAAGCATCCCAAAGCCGTAGCGGCTGGAGTTGACTGGTGGCAGCTGAGCCTCAGGGTCGCACAGCTCCACATTGAAATGGGTTAAAAAAAGGAAAACAAACCTACCAGAAGGAGAGGCAGTGAGATTTGAATCAGGCAAACAGGACAAGCTGGACTCTTTCAGCAAACAAAGGCTTTGTTCCCCATCTGAAACGGACTGTTAGCTAGTTTAGGCTAAACAGCACAACCCCAAAAACCCTAAAAATACCAAAATCTTCCTGCTCCACATGTCAACCAAGCTATTTTGGTGGGGTGGAATATGAGGTTTGACCTTTAAACTGAATAACCAGATACGACAAGACACACTTTCCCAGCTGACTGACCTCCATTTCTCTTATCCTCTTTGAAACCATTCATGTCAGAGTATGAGCAATTACCGTGTTATAGCTTATTAGTAATGATGAAAACACGAGAGGGGGACAGAAATGATAACAGGCAATGTATTCTGTGGGGATGGATTTTGCTGGTCTGCTCTGGTAATCAGTGTGAAATTGCAGGAAAGGCTTTGATCTTGGATTTATCATTTTAGTATCCATTATGGAAGGAGATGTACTTCTTTTGAAACAAGAAATGGTGATGGATTTTTATACTCACTGTTTAATGGAAGTCATAGCAAATTTTTTGCCAGCACAGACGCTTGGCCCTGCACCAAAAGGCATGGTGTAGTACTTCACCCGCCTCTTGCTCTTGTAGAAGTCAACCTTTGCTGTCATGTCGTCGTTCAAAAAGCGATCGTACTTGAAACACTGTGGCGACAAAGGGCAAAAAGTCAGAAATATAACCAAACCATTTCATTTCTTTTGTGCGTTCAAAGGAGCAGATCCGAGCCAGTGGAAACATGATTGAAGTAAAAACATGTGAAGAAAGTTATTAATAAATGATCAACTAAAAACGGCAACAGGCACGTGAAAAGTGTCAAACATAAAATAAAGGTAGATGTATGAATTGAAGTGCAATGGGAAAAAATGCAGCTCTCCTGCCTCAAGTGATCTGTGAACAGCTCCTTGTAATGAATAACAACTGGTCAACTGTTGTGTCCTCCAACAGTGTGTGTACTTTCCATCCATCCATCCATCCATCCATCCATCCATCCATCCATCCATCCATTCATCCATCTATCTGTCATCCCCTCCATCCACTCATCCATCATCCACGAGCTATCTGTCCATTCATCAATCCATCCATCTATCCATCATCCATCCATCAATCCATCTATCCATCCATCATCAATCCATCCATCCATCCATCCATCAATCCATCTATCCATCCATCCATCCATCATCCATCCATAATCCATAATCCATCCATCATCAATCCATCCATCCATCCATCCATCATCCATCCATCAATCCATAATCCATAATCCATAATCCATCCATCCATCCATCCATCCATCCATCTATCCATCCATCCATCCATCATCCATCCATCAATCCATAATCCATAATCCATAATCCATCCATCCATCCATCCATCCATCATCCATCTATCCATCCATCCATGTATTCATCCAACCATCCATCCATCATCCATCAGCTCTCCGTCTGTCCATCATCCATTCATTCCCTCCATCCATTCGTCCATCCATTCATGCATCCATCCATCCATCCATCCATCCACCCACCCATCCATCCATCCATTTTCTATCACTGCATATCCTGCAGGTTTATAGGGGGCCAATGCCCGTCTTACAGCAGTCACACCCTGGGCGAGTCACCAGTTTATCGCAAGGCCACATCGAGACAGTCACACACACGCATCTAGATTTTTTTTTTGCTACACAATTGAGTTGCCACTTAGCCTAATGTGCCTGTCTTTGACATATGGAAGGAAGCCGGATCACTGGGGAGAAACAACAGGGACACAGGGAGAACATACAACCCTGCACACAGGGAGAACATACAACCCCGCACACAGAAAGAACCTGGGTGGCAACCTTCATGAAAATGAATGAAAGAGTGACTGTTTCCTACGTGCTTGAACCTCGGATCGTGCACTGTGGCTACCTGCGGTTCTTGGTGTATTTCTGGGTCCATCTGAGGGCTGAGCAGGGGGAAAAGAGCCACTATGTCCCCCCGTCTGAGGCGGTACTGCTGTCCACCGGCCACGTGCACCACCTTCTCCCGGACCACCTCCCTGCGGATCATGACAGCGGCTCGGAGTCGCAGGGTCTCGGTCAGAATGCTGTCTGCGGAGAGGAAGGGACAGGATAGTAGGTGATGTCAGAAGGGTGCCAGAGCGAGTTAAATCAGCCGGGTGCCCGCAGGCGTGAGAGGTAAAGAGGTTTGCAGAGATCCCTGCATGTAAAAAAAAAAAATCTAATTGGAACAAAGGTGATTTTGTCCGTTTGTGTGTGTGTGTGTGTTATGTTGTGTTGCGGTGTCAGGATGCTGCAACCCTTTTAAAGATTGAACATGGCCACGTACCAAATACAGGTGTGCTGTGCTGCACCGACGGCAGGGATCTGATCTCTGACTGGAGAGCCTCCATGGCCTCGGGGTGAGTGAGCAGGAAGCCGAGGAGCCAAAAGGCAGCAGGTCCATTATTGCACTGCGGGAGAGCATAACACAAACAATAAAGCAAACGCATCTGGAGGGAGAATCTGTGGATGAAATCTGCCGATGAAAATGTGCAGATACTTGACATTCCACCGTGCTGTTGGACGACTTTGTGGAAGCTGCTGTCAGCTTGTTAGGCTGGAAGCCACCTGAGCCTGTCACGGCCTAAGTGCTGTGAGTTGAGGGAGCTGCCCCTCTTACCTCAGCACATCTCGGGTCAACTCTCAGTTGACAGTTGGGGTACACGCGCCGGAACAACTCACAAGCAGCTCAAAGCACTTTGCAATGTCTTTGTTGCCCTCCTATAGACCTCCAACTCGATAGGTGATCAGGAATAACGCAACTCAATAGGGAAACGTTAGACCCACTTTTGAATGTGTTCTCTGTTGTGTGTGTTGGGGCTATTTGTCATTTTTGTAAAATTTAATTATTTAGTTTTGTTTGGGTTGTTTAATACACCCTTAGTTTGATCATAACATTTAACATTTTTGAGTTACTGTGAATACTTATTAATTCTTCTATTTTTATGGTATCTTATAGCTTGGGCGCAATAGGTGATCTATATACAGTATATGGGTCTACCGAGCGTAGGGGGCAGCACCGGGAAGGGTTATGTTGGCAAGAGATGCGACAGCAGCAGCCTTTGTTTGTTCATTGGCTTGCCAATGGAATAATAAATAGACAAAAACTTAAATTCTTCGCCTGGACAATGGACTCTGTCGTATCCCAGCGTAAAATTCATTCCCTCTGTGAGTTAGTGGTCATTTGATTTGATTTGTTTGATTAATTTGATTTTGTTGTTAAGTTCAGATCAATGAAAAGGACAAATGTGTGTGTGTGTGTGTGTATATATATACACACACACACAGTAGTGGCCATTTGTCCTTTTCATTGTGTGTGTATATATCTGTATATATACATATATGTAATGTATGTACATATATATATATACATATATATATATATATATATATATGTATATATATATATATATATATATATATATGTATATATATATATATATATATATATATATATATATATATATACATATATATATATATATATATATATATATATATATATGTACACATATACATATATGTATATACACATATACATATATATATATATACATAGAGAGAGAGAGAGAGAGAGATGTATAGATTCATATACCACCTCAACATTCCTAGCGACACCTTTCTTTTAAATAATTGATCATGCAAGGCTTCTCCACTGGAGACGAGGTGTGAGACCTTTAAGGATAATTATTTCAAATGATCATTAGCAGCCGCTTGGACTCTCTGAATGTGACGACGGGACTCACCAACCACTCCATCAAAATGATCAGATTTTTTATTTTATTTTATTTTTTCCCCACTAGATTTGTTTCTCTTTAAATGTCAAGTGAAGAGAAAGCAGCGAGTGCGCAGGACCCACACGCTGAAGCGCCGACTGCCTTCAGTCAAATCCTCAGTGTTCCTGTGACACTTGTGTAAGCCACGTCCACTGTGGCACATGGTGCTCCACTTTTCCTTCCCAGTCTGAAGCATCGCTTAATGTCCCAGCAGACCATGTGAAACACACTTGAGGAGGCCCCAACCCAGCGGGGCATCGAACAAAGACGCTGGTTGGTGAGCTGTGTCTAAGTTCCCCTCTCATAAATATTGCGCACTGGTGTCACAGGAGGCAGGTTACAAGTTCGATTCCCAGCCCTGGGGCCCTCTCTGTGCGTAGTTTGCATGGTCTCCCTGTGTGCGCGTGGGTTCTCTCCAGGTACTGCCTCCCACAGTCCAAAAACACAGCTGTGGAAAATTACCTAAATTGGCAGTAGGTAGGAGTGCGAGTGCGAGTACAAGTGCAAGTACGAATGGTAATTTGTCTTTATTGGACCCAACAATAAACCGGCCAAATTCTGATGTGTAGCCCCACATTCACCTGAAAACAGCTGGGACGGGCTCCAGTACCGCCCCATGAAATAGAGTGCAGGAGAAGCGCTATTAGAAAATGAAGGGATGGATGGAAGATTCAACGGATGGATGGATGGCGTTAGTGGGAGAACCTTTGCTAGAAGGTTGAGCAGCAACCATGCCTGAGGTTACTGGCATCAAAGCTTACTGGCTCCCCCAAATGGTAAACCCTAGGAACAACACCACGTTGATCTGTACATTCTTACAATCCATTCATCCCTTTTCTATACCCACTTCTCCTGCACTCAGGTTCGTGGGGTTTGCTGGAGTCACAGGTGGGGTCACAGCCAGGACAAATCACCAATTTATCACAGGGCCACAAAGAAAAACAAACAAACTATTTGTGCTTGAAATCACTCCTGCGGGCATTTTAGAGTTCCTAATTCGGCTCCTGTGCATGTTTTTAGACTGTGGGAGGAACCCGGAGAACCTGTGGAGAACCCTGAGAGTACCCACACAGACACAGGGAGAAGACGCAAACTCAAGCCCTGCGAGTTGCTGCACGACAATGTCGCCTTTTCTACAATTGTTTGGCAGGGGCGGGGAAATGTTAATCTGAAACCATGAAGCAAAAGTCGTGTAATGTTTGCTGAAGAAATAACAACAGGTGTTGTAATTGTTTCTTGTCACAGAAGTCACAGCCAAATTTCCACACAAGAGCCATGACGACGTGAAGGAAGGAAGCTGTTACCCTGTTGTTGTGTTCTCTGTGAATGGCTCACCTCAGACGAGGTGTCACCGGAGCTGATTCACGCGATCAAAAAGTGGCTAAACTCTGAGTCACAAGTTGTGGCTTGTAGCTTTCGGAGGGAACAGGAGGGAGGAATTCACCCCGGCCGATGCGGTGTTTACAAGCGGAGTGCCTGTCTGTGGAATTCGAGCGTGCAGATTGGGTGTGGACTCGCGGAGATCATCGCGGGGGCGTGTGTCTGTTTGTTCATGTGGGAAAAGAGGCAAGGCGGTCGAGAAAACCAGTTCCCCACCTGTGTGGTCCAGAGCTGGAAGAGCGTGGCTCTTCCCCGCGTTTCCGCGTCCGCTCCCCCCTCCTCGTGCAGGAAGCGACGGTAGCTCCGCTGCCACAGGCCCCAGTCTGACCCCCAGTCTGACCCTGTGTCTGGCCCCGTCGGGGGGGACAGCAGCTCCCACAGTCGCTCCCTGGAGAGGTTCGCCGCCCGCATTTCCTCTGGCAGAGGGACAAATTCGGTTTATTCACACATCCCTGCGCTCAAAGTCAAAGTCAAATAGTGAGTCAACGGAGTCTTTTGTTCACCTCGTGTGAGTGTGCCGCGGGCCAGTTTGGAGAGAAGGCTGTCAAACTGGCGGAAGTGTCCGTAGGCAGCGCAAGCATTTTCTTGCCTCCCAAACAACGTGAGATATCCAGACCTGGACGCAGGAGTGGTGTTTAAAATCATTATTCCTTTTCGTTTTGATGCGTTTACATGCGTATGACTTAGCTGTTGCGTACCTGAAGAGGAGGCTGTAACACAGGCTGAAGAGTCCGTCCTTTCTCCACTCTGAAGGGCTGCTGCCTCTCACCTCGCCCAGCAGCAGCTTCTCCACGTGTGCGTGCATGGAGGTGCACAGGTTTGTGAGGCCCGCACCTGCAAAATGTCTGTGCAAACGATATGCAGAACTTTAGGGGAGATGTTTTCTCGCTCTCACGCTCTCCGTGGAAGCCTATTGTATCATGCATGTTGAGTGCAATCATTTGTTCGTCTAGCAAATGCTCTAAAAGTTCATATTCACATACGGCAACTTATAATAAATGATAAGTGGTGGATATGATGTGTTACAAGCTCAAAAATACTGAATGGAATACTTCCTTATTGCCATGGAAGTTTACAACATAATGAATGACCACTCTGTAATCCTTAACCCTGTTATGAGTTGCCATGTATGACTATGAGTATTTAGAACATGTTGAATGCATGATGATTGATGAATGCATCATTTGGGCTTATAACACACCATATAGTAGACTTTCACCATTAAAAAACAAAAAAACAAAAAACAAAAACATAATAAACTAGCTAGTCTGTATTTAAAGAATGCATTCCTTACTGTTCATTCCACTTCTGTGCAGATGACGCTTTAATGTCCGGCAGCTGCAGCAAGAAAATCTTCTTCAGGAGCAGGTTTCTGCTGCGGCTCAGGTCCAAAGAGACGGTGTCATTCAGCACGGCGTCGAAAGAGCTCGAGTCCAGCAGCACCGTCACATAACGGCCAGCAAGCCGAACCTGAGGAGAGGGACGAGGGGGGTGGGGACACGTGCTTGTTGCTCAGCGACCGTCTCATGTCGGCCCAAGTTCAGTGCAAACAACAGGAGGCTTGTGCTCCAAAAGAAAAAGAACCTCCTAAGCTCAATGCTATGCTGATATGGCACAACTCTACTGTATAAATGAGCAATGGTCAGTAACATGATTCTGGGGTCATCCAGTGGGAACCTCCTTTCGTTGGTGTTTTGTCAATATATTTTTAAAGTGTGAACGATGGAGAATCAGTGGCAATTTTTAAAGAAACCATGCAAAGAGCAGGGTGCGAGGAAAACCTGCTTCCACTGTTTGGATGTTACGATACACGTTGCAAAATCAGTTGAACTGCGTACGGAAAACTTCTTGTCATCAGTTCATGCCTGACACTTTGCAAATGTCAAATGAATTCCGTTGACATTGCATAACTCAGTGCTGCTCCTGTGCACCGTGTGACTTACGGTGAAGACGCCGCCGTGCTTTTCTTTCATCTTCGCCAAAAACAACAGGGCATCTTTCCCAAAGGCCAGAGCGTGTCCCAACCATGGAATCCAGCCTTTGTCCAGAGGAGGCTCATCTTTCCTTCTGTTCACGTAAAAGGCACACTTGGTTAAAAGACAGCATATTGATGAGTGAGGCACGTTTATGACTGACTGGAATAACTGGTTTGGAGGCAACATAGTTATGTCATAAACACTTTATCTCGTGCGAGTGAAAAGGACCATAGTGACTAGTGTGTAGTATTGCAACAGTGACAGCGAGTAGGAGTTTCACTCCGTTACGCTGTTTCAGTACAATGTAACACACAAACACACACATTCTGCAAATTCTCAACCTTCATCCATCAATCAGTCAGCACAAACACTTAACAAAAGGCCCTTCTTCTGATATGAAATAAACACAAAATGTTGTGGTGATTGTACAGTGTTAGCCACTAAACAGTCAACTCATAAAAGCAGCGTTTTGAAATTCAACACAAGTTTCATTTGGTAGAATTCCCCAGTATGTAATTCATAATCACTGGATTAAATAAAATGCATCTTTGCTATAATGAATGCCAGCAGAATAAAGCAGTGACACCTCAATTCAAAATGCTGTTTACTTTTCACTGACATCATCAATACAAAAGGTAGCCTCTTAAATCAGTTGGTTAAAACTGGGCGTACAAATGAGACAATCAAAGTCACTCTAAACAAAACACGGATATATAACAATAAGGCAGTTCATCACTTTATCCATACACTAAGTCCAACTCTAACAGAACGACTTTACCGTTTTCGGGTGCAGTAAAGGAGAGCCATAATGAGCAGTCCAAGGAAGAAAACCTCCCAGAACATGATTCCCGGTAGGTTTGGTTTTTGTCCTGTCCTGTAGATGGTCCATTCGCTGCTGTGTGCACTTCATTTATATCTCACTTGAAGCTACTCTTTGTTCAGTGGCGTGGAAAGGTGTGGCTTGTGACAACCCAAAAAAAAAAAAAAAAAAAAGGTTACACAATCCTGTCCTGAAAGGATCACCCGAAATACCCACCGCATTCCCAGCAAGTGTGTAAGGAAGAAGAAGAAAAGAAAGAAAGTGTGACTCATGAGACAACAGTTTCAGATAAGGACAGTCAGCGCAAAACACAATTTGTTTATACCTCGTAAATGACAGAAACACCTGCCAGAGCACAACTCAACCTCCTAGTGTTGACTTCATCCAGGGACTTTTCATTATGACTAGTGATGACAGGAAAACCCTCGTTCGAGATGAGTTTCCCCTCATATATTATCTGAATAGTCACGGTCGTCTCACACACACACACACACACACACACACACACACACACACACACACACACACACAAGTATCTGCTGACGACACACTGAAACCAATGAAACGCCCGAAGCAGAGGAGGTGCCGAGAATCTACCCAGGACGCAGGGAAACCACGGCGAACTCCTCGCTGCCATCAAAGCCCCACAGTCGTCTTACCGAGAGTCAGCAGTGCTAACTGTACTGTCATTTCGATGGTTGTTTATATACAGTGCACGGGCTCCACGCATTTAACAGGCAATGCAGTGTATACACAGTGCAAACTTAGCAACAAGCGAACTGAACGCTGCACTCCACACTGCTGTGCGGTCAAGGTGATTTTCCTGCATTCGCGCTCATTAATTCCATTGTTTGGGCTTAACTGTAGGCGCATTGGGCGTGTTGTACTGGCGTATGGCTTCAACTCTACCAGCAGAGGGCAGTCATGCACCTAATACTGTAACCTCGCCTTAAATCAGGGGAGCAAAGTGTGACTGATCTTCCCAGCATAGCTCATTTGTTAACCTTAAAGGGAGGGTAAATGCAGAAGGCAAAAAGGTTTTGTTTTTTTAAATTCTATTTGGATTAACAACTTCATTCAGCCTCATGAGTGTGAATCTGCACTTAAGATATTTGCAAAGACAAACAAATTGTGAAATGCTGTACTTTTTTTTAGAAGGGAAAGAAGAAGCTGCGTTCTTCGTGAACTTTTCCCTAATTCCGCAATATGAACAAACGCTGACTATCGTTACAAGAACAAGTCGAGGAAAGGTCTGACCACAATTTTTTTTTTTTTTTTTTTTTTTTTGCATCAGAAACAGAGAGATTGGCTGTTCAACCAAATACTAACTGACTGACTACTCCAGTTGTTACTACCATTTGTTTTTAAAATCTTTTTTGTTTACTGCGTTTCAGTTAATGCCAGAATCATCTTTAGAAACAGACCCCAGGTAGCAGAGGAACCTGCTTGGTCAGATTTTATATGGGGGAGCACAGAGATCTCTGCGGTCGGTGTGATGTCACAGGAATAAAAATCAAAGCCTGACTCAGCCTCATACAATCTTTATGGCTTCTCACATAAAAAGGGGGAATGAGCCATCAGTAGCCTAGCGCCAGCCTCGAGGGGCGGCATCTCAAGAATAATTGTGTTGTTATGTAAATGACCTTAAAGAGAGTGCTTCATAAAGCATTGCAGTGGAGCGCTGCAAACCAAGTGAGTGACCTTAAACGATAACAGCATCAACAACAGGATATTTGATTTGATTTTGATTGATAAATGTTCTATTTCCCTAAAATACAGAATGCTGGTGCCACTGCAGACGCTGCAGCGCCTCGGGCACCTTGGCAACCACATCATGAGTGCATTTGTAGTTTTGTGCCTATTAACCCAGTGTTTTTGATCGTTTGATGTGTGCTTCTCAGTTTTACAGATTCTTAAGCAAGCTTTCATTTTATAGGCTTGTGTACAAAAACAAAGAAAAAAAGGGTTTATGAATTTACTGTGGATGATGTTAATTGTTCTGGATTGTACACAACAAATAAAACATTTTAGCCTAAACAGAGAAGCTGCACTGATCAGATACTCAAATGTTGCTCATATTTATTCATATTTTATTATTGCCAACCTCCTTTAGGAAATACAATAACAACAGTGGACGCATGCCGTATGTATGTATGTATATATATGCTTGAAGTTGCTTTCTGAAGTGTTTAAGTACATCTACTGTACATTTGTCCTTGGTTTTGTCCGACTTCATTATGAGTTCAAATTTGACACAGAAATTTGTCTCACTTTCCTGTATGTCCGACTTGAAAAGTACCATGTTGACGTCACCTCTTCGCGCCGAAAGACCAAACCAGCGGCAACAAATCCGATTGGTCAGAATCCAGAATCGACAAAATGTTCAGCCAATTACATTCTTATCTCCACCTCCCATTAACAAATGCTGCATATGGGCTCTTTTGCAGATGGAAGCACAAAATAAATCTATTGGATTTCCAAAAGTGTTCCATCTGGCATGCCTGGCTAAAAACACGACCATCACAGCCAATTATTTGAATTTGTTGTGAACTGTGAAGTAACACTGTAGAGACTCATATACATGAGATAGTCCTAAATAAAATTAAGCTAATTTCTGAATATATATTTGGAATAATTACTTAACATACACAGAATTCACCTAAAACTGTTCACAACATAAAAACACAGCTGTTGAAGTTGCGTTTAAAGTGCATGGTGATTCTGTTTACATGGCCAAGTTAGACACAACCGGGCCGAACATCGAGCTTGCAACATTTGCTCAGGAAATTGGAGGTTAGAGTGGAGATTATGCGCCGAGAGCCACATCCCCTTGCACGTCTCACCCGGGCTCTCTCCCAGCTTTATTAGTCGTGCCACAGGCAGACAGTAGCGCACAGATTTCCTGGGAACAGAAATGGCCATCGACAGCGGGACATCTCGACACACTTCGATCGCCACTCGCTGCACGAGCAGAATTTTAAAAGGGGAGTGCTCCATTCCTCTAGCACAGAAAGTCCTAATCAGTGTCAAAGAAGCCTATTAGCGCTTGATGAATGACAGAGAGTCACGGTGGGACAACTCATGGACCCGTTTTCTTCTGAATTTGTCTGAGCAGATAATGAGCTGCTCGTTTAAACATGGGCCACACTGACATTTTTCTCTGCTGATTTTAATTTCCTGTGTAATGCAATTTGCTTTATTGGCCTGTGGAGGACATTTGTAAGGCGAGTTTGTGTGTGTGTAAGGCACACACACATTAAAATATGTGGTGAGAGCACATTTGAAAAATACAAGGATCCAAATTCCACCTCGAGAGAGCCTAAGTTTGCACTAACAGTAGGTAACTGCCTCTCACAGGACAGCATACAAGGACAATGGGTCTTTTGTTTTGTCCTTGTAATGATCAGACTATTATGAGGAACCAACCAGACACACCAAGCCAAACTAAAAATTTCTTCACTGCTAGATGTGGCATCGGTACCTTTTGGCCTCAGAACCCTCGTAGAAGGCCGGGCACTGAGTATCCGGTCCAGAGTGGAAGAAAAAGAAAGAAAATAAAACAAAATATCACCAAAAACAGACTTGTTCCTCCCAGGTAGACATGTACCTTCACTTGACTCTCAGTCTATATATTGAATTTCACCGGTGGAATTTGACCAGGTGGCGATGCAGAGGGCAGATGTAGCAGAGTATCAAATGTGTGAAGCGACAGAGAGGGGGGGGGAGACAGCACAGATCCCAGGCCAGCGCTGCAGCTTCATGGCATAGGCGTCACTGGTGGGCGTGGCTGACATGTTCTATGCCACAACAGGTCGCGTTTTGAACTTTGCAAACAAGCGCCGTTCAACTTCAGCGTCAGTGCTGACGAGCAAGTTGGAGTCACTTGTTTGATGTGCGTGTTACCTCACAAGCTGTGGTTTAACTTCCTGCCCCCCCGACACCCTCACCTCCAACACACACACGTACACACCATCCCCAAAGGAAACTGGTACTGTAGTATGACTGGCTATCAAGACTAGATCAGATCAGATTGGAGGTGTTGAATACGTGAATTATAAGATAGTTTTCTGGCCTGAACAATATAACCAACCATATTTACAACTTTAAATATTTTTTCTTTTTTTTTTTAAATAATCCCAGAGCGTAACACTTGAAGTTTACATATATATATATATAGCCGTGCATGCAACTTCATTGATATGCAACGACGCACCAAAACAAGCAAAAGGAAAACAGACAAAAGAAAAAACAGCGTTTGCGTTTGACAGCTGGAAACACAAACATTATTTTGAGTTCATCTCATCTAAATGAAAGAATATTGTGGTTCGCTGTATGCATATGTGCAGTAAACAAGACGTTCTCAACTGTTACTTTATCTTTTTTAAACTAAAGTAATTATTAATTGATTACTTTTGAAACAAAGTGGTTAAAGAAGTAATTAGATTACTTTTAACGGAGTAATCAGTAATCAGTAGTTGCATTACTTTTATTGAGTAATCCCAACAACACTGTATACATATGTATACATATACAGTGTGTGTGTGTGTGTGTGTGTGTATATATTACTAACACACACACACACACATACATATTATGTATTACAGACACACATACATATGTACATGTATGTATATATGTGTGTATATATATGTGTATGTGTGTGTACATATATATGTATATGTATATACGTATATACGTATGACACGTATGACACTGTGTGTACACACACACACACATATATATATATATATATATATATATATATATGTACACACACATACACATATATATATATATATATATATATATATATGTACACACACATACACATATATATATATATATATATATATATATGTACACACACATACACACACATATATATATATATGTATATATATATATATATATATATATATATATATATATATATATATATATATATATATATATATATATATATATGTGTGTGTGTGTGTGAACACACAGTGTCATACGTGTCACTGGAAACAGAAGAGAGGCCGCGTGGGTTCACGCAGACAAATCTTAAATCATCCGTGTGAGGAGCGGTGGAGGAGGGAGGGGCTGGTGGGAGGAGTCTCACGTTGACTTTCACGTCCATTCAGCCTTTTCTGCTGCAGCAGCAGTGAACTTGCAGAGAGAGAGAGAGAGAGAGAGAGAGAGAGAGAGAGAGAGAGAGAGAGAGAAAACAAAAAAAAAGAGAAAAAGAAATGCAGCCGGGACGGCGTGGCGCAGAACGAGCCGTGCGCTTTCCGCGCGCACACCGCCGCAGCCTCGCGTCCCAGTGAAATGTGTGCACGCCCGCCGCCCGAGTTATCGCGCGCTCGCTCGGCCAGACTAGAGGAGTGGTCAGGGACGGAGGAGCTCGTGAAGCACTTTTAGCTCGACGCCGCCTCAAAGCCGCAGCCGCAGCCGCGAGAGCGACCGTCTGTCTCCACAGCCTCCGGAGGGGCTGCTGTGTCGAGCGGCTCGACGAATTGCGCGAGTTCGCGGCCCGACCATCCGGCGGAGAACCCGCAGGAGGAGGCTCAAGGAGGAGGAGGCTCGAGGAGGAGAAGGAGAAGGAGGAGGTGGAGGAGGAGGCTGCATCGTGGCCACAGAGTCTGATCCCCGGCCGAGGACCGCACGAGCCGCGCGCTCTCCCCCAACATGTCATTTCAGGCCAAAGTCAAGAAGGACAAAGAGATTATCGCCGATTATGAGACCCAAGTGAAAGGTGGGTGAACCGTTGCGCATTGTTATTCTGTGTGTGCAGCGGCGGCGGCGCCTCTGTTGCGTAACTTAACCGCACACGTTTGGCCGTGACTCGCGCGGCGCCGCGGGGTGGGTGGGACTGGATTCTCTCTCTCTCTCTCTCTCTCTCTCTCTCTCTCTCTCTCTCTCTCTCTCTCTCTCTCTCTCCCCCAGAATCAGCAAGATGACAACAGTGTGTTTGTTTTTGAGAGCGCCCCCCCCCCCTCCCCCGGGGGCTCAAACTCCATAAGCCTGAGCAAGCGTCTCCGCAAATGGAGATGCAACTTGTAGTGGCTCCTGCGTGTGTTTGGGTCGTGCACGAGCATTGCGATTCGTTCCGACAAAAGAAAAGAAAAGAAAAGAAAGAAAGAAAGAAAGAAAAAAAACAAACAAACCCCGAAGCCGGCTGCTTCTGTGAGACTCATCCAGCGCCGCACACCCAACAGGGGAATGTGCCAGGCTGCCAGTTCACCTTGGACTGTATCTCTTGCGCCGCATCCATTGCGGCTGGGATCAGATGCGAATCTAATCTGACGGCTGCGATTTGGGATCGGTGCAATAATCTCTTTCTAACTATCCGGCGACCAATGGCCCCGGAGCCTCGTTCCCTCCCCCAGGACAATGTTTAGTGTGAGGATTTGAAAGGGGATCCTACAGAAGATCACACAGCAAACAGTTCAGAAAGACCATAAATAATGCATGCGGTCAGTATGAATTATGAAGCATGAAAGGATTTCACTGTCTGCCACTAAGTATGTGACCGGATAAACTGGCCAGAGAGAGAGAGAGAGAGAGAGAGAGAGAGAGAGAGAGAGAGAGAGAGAGAGAGAGAGAGAGAGACACACACACACACACACACACACACACACACACACACACACAGCCAGGACTGTTGACTGGGAGCCTGGTAGATTGTGTGTGAGGTCGGGGATGTACGGTGCGTTCATGTGCCTCACCTCTACGGTTTTGCTGGTATATTGGACAGACACAGACAGGCCCGGAGTGGGAGATGGTTCCATCCTGTATAAACACGTTCCGTGGAATTTTTTTTTTTTTGTCATGACCTGTAATAAACCCAATTGTTTCAGGGTGAAACAAGCCTCCACAATAGCGTCGTTCAGTCAGAGTCACAGTGCGTTTCATTATTCTGCTCAAAATCACCGCACGGGCCTGCTGAACGCTGAACCGGTGCAGCGGGGGACAGATTTCACGCCAAATTGAAAGCTACATCTACTACTACTTATATAGTTATGTGGATGGTGAGAATAGGGAAACCAGTTTGTCATTGAACACTAACACAATTATTGTACCTACAGTATGTGCAATAACTTTCTCTAAACCTGTTTGACTATATGTTGAGCAGCACACAGTATGAACTGGAAAAAAAAAAAACGTTTTAAGTACAAGCTGCAGGGTTAACGTCAGTAATAAGATGTAAATCTAATGCGTACATTAGATTTACATTGATAATTTGAAAAAAAAAAAAAAAAAAAAAAGGATTTCCATCATAGCAGTTTGCACCTTCTCCAATCGTGTGGCGGCTGATAAAATAAACGGGGCTGTTTGTCTGGAAAATCGCAGCCTAACCTGTACTTAAAGGGGCTACGTGCCGAATCATCTCCCCACTAGATGTCGTCGTTTTGCACTTTGTACGCTACGGCCAAGCGGCCCGGCGTAGCGCTGAAGCTAACTCCGCAAACGAGGCTACAACGCAACCGTCGCGGTCTTGCTAATCCGAGGACGTTCCTCTTTGTTCTTCTGCCGTGTTGTTTTCGCTCTCCAGTAAAGAACACTCGAGGTCAGCTCAGGCTATGTTAAGGTCAGCTCGCAGCCCTTTGTTGTTCAGAGGACCACATGCAGCGTGTTCACGCTGATTAATATAGCGGAGCTGCAAGCCAGGGAGGCAGACGACGGCGCACACACAGACGTCTGATGCCTGCAAGTTCTGAAGCAAAATGACTTTTTTGAAAAGTTGCGTGCGGCTCTTTCGACCGCCTCTCTCTGGCCCGGCGTTTTTGAACGGCGGCCAAGTTTGAACATATGCTTAGTCCACAAATGAGCTGGTCCTGACAAAAGCAGTTATTCCCCTCTGTACACCGCTGAAGGCAATATGGTGGTGAATTCATTAGCCTTTTTTTTTTTTTTTTTGCTCTTGTAGAAATATGTGCAAATATTTAACGTCCTCATTTCGCAGACATCAAGGCGAACCCAGACCTTCCCTTCTGTTTATACATTTCATTGCTAGGCCCAAGGGCATGTAGAATTCCCTTCTCCTCTGTCCAGCTCTCACTGTTATTTCTGCCATCGCTTCACTTTTATCTCTTTAGACGGTACTTTGCACCTCTGGTGAAACGTTGGATCTTTGTTTTGAGTCTGCTCCAAAAGAAAACACTCATTACTGACTAGCTAGCTCTGACAGTCCCCCATTTAAGTATTAAAACGCAAGAAGGTGTGTCAGCCTGAAACTGTTTACTGGTCAAGTTCCAGAGGCTTTCTTTGGTTTGAGGATGAAACATGCCGGCATCCAGATCCACAAACACAAACAAGGCGCAGGTTGAAAACACACAAACATTCCAACCCGAGTCGGGACCTTATTGCACTCCAACGTACACGGAGGCGGAAATTGGTGGCGTGTGTCTGGAATGAGGAGCATGAAAAACATCTCTCAGACAGACAGGGGAGCAATTTACTTTCTAAGCGGCTGGTTATTTGTTTGGCTGGACCCCCCCCGCCCCCCCTCCGAGTCTTCGTCCACACCAGCTCTCGCAGCAGCGAGGAAGCTCCGTTCGCAGCTCCGTCGCCCGTCTCGGTTTCAGCTGAAGCTTTTAAGCTGACATCTTAAGCTCATTTGCAAACTGGGCTTAGATCAGTTCAGAGCTGTGGGGGCTTTACTCTGACACTGACACTGGCCTCCAGTAATGCCGGGCCGCGGGGCTGAGGGAGCGGGGTTGGTTGGGGGCGGCACATACATTCCAACTGCGACTGTCCCCATATGCGTGGGAAGGAAGTGGAAGGAAGGAAGCTTTGCAGATCTGGAAACGTTTCCACCATTTAAATTCTCCAAGCGCAACTTGGTGTGTCAGTCTCGCCGTGGTGGAGTACCAACTTGTCTTTTTTTTTCATTGATTATTTTTAGACTCCGTCTTTGGCAGACAGGTGAAACAAGTCGTTTGCATGCAGTCACGCCGCCGCCGCCGCCGCCTTGTGGGGGAGCGTTCAGACACGCCCCCTCTGCACGTACTCATCACTGAAGAATGTTCCGACTGACGGCGTGGAGGCCAGATGTCAGAGCTGCGTTACAGTGAAGCCACCGCGCGAGCCCCGTGGTGTAGGTGTCGCGGCGGTATGTGCCACCGCCTGTCGACGCGGTGACAGACAAGCACTCGCAGTCGAGGAACGTTAAACAAAAACAAAACAAAACAAAACAAAAAAATATCCCCGTGACGTCTCAGGTTTCCCTGCCCTTGGCTCGCTTCGTCTGCAGCCTCTTTTCCTACTTTTGCAATAAAAAAAATTCAAAAAAATGAAAGTGAACTGGAGCAAGTGCACTGTAAAGGCATACCGTACCCATTACTGCATCAGGAGCGCGAGCGTTCCAAGAACACAGCCTTGATTTGTACCAAATTATGTCAGCATGTCAGTCTGGGTTAGGCCACATGTGACTTGCCATGCGTGGCTAACTGCAGACACAGCCGCGGAGACGGCCACTGGCCATCGCAGTCGCCGTCCCAGGCCACGCCGGTGTACACTGCCGCGTGAAATCCACTGCATTTCCTTGCATTGTGCACTGGAACGGTACGCTTGACATTTTATTAGCAAATCCCTTTAGAAAGGATAGAATGGATAAATGAACGTGCGTGCGAAGTGCAGCGTATTTAACCTTCCTGTTTGCAGCCTCCTGCAGATGAAGGGCCTCTGTGTAGCTTCCTGCTGCAATTTACGATTTTCGTCGTGCCGTCCGTAAAGTGGAAACGCAAACGAGTTTTCCAGTTGGTTCCACCACAGATTGTCACCCAACTGGGTGTGGCGTCATTGAGGGATTAGAGCCCTCTGAGGGTTACATTTTCAACCGTATTGTTTAGAAAAGGTGGCGCTAGCAATGGAAGTAGCACGGGGATACCTCGCATTTGCACATATTTCGCTCAAGAACGCGTTGGCGAAGAGAATGTCACGTTTTGTGGAATTATTTTAAGTTCACCAATGGAGTGCAAAGAGTGCGATAGATGGTTAAGTAAACGTGCATGGAAACTAATCACTGGAAAAAAATAGGCTGCAGTTGGCGGAAAGCAAATATTGTAAATCACTTAAAGGCTCCTGTTTAAGAGGTTAAGGCCTGTGTGTGTGCGTGTGCGTGTGCGTGTGCGCGCGTGAGGGACCATCGCCAGCTCTAAAACCTGACCTATATCACGTCGCTGTCCATCACAAGCGGAATTGACGACTGCATTACCGAGCCAGTGGAAGAAATGAGCCTGTGCCAAGAACCACCCCTAGCATAGCATGCTAACCGTAGCGGGAGGCGGAGGGGGATCCGGAATAATAAATACTCCAAATGAATGGGTCCCATTAGTAGGAATTACACGAGCCTGTGGGTGTTGGAACGTTTTAGTCACTCCGACAAACACACGGTTTCCAGGCAGAGGGATGACTGTGCATGTGAGGGCTGCGCTCCGTCCTACTGTATCATCACCGCCAGGAGAAGATAAGGAGGGGAGCGCTCGCAGCCTCTCAGGCTTTACTTCTCTGTGTTTTATTCACTGCGAGGCTCCACCGCAATTATGCATTCCTCCGCCAGAGTCCTGAATCATTCATTGAATGTATTGCAGCATTTGCGCACTCTCTCTCTCCCCCCCCACGCACCCCCCACACACCCCACCCAGTAACAATTTGACTTCTAAAAATAAAACGTGCCGACCGGGAGCCCGAATGCAAATATCATGAGCGCATTTGGTGCCTGTGTGATAGAATCACGCGCTTCAGTCATTTCAGATTTGCCCGCAATCTGCTCCAGCCGCACAGGCTCGGGGTAACTGCGTTTTTCCTTTTTTAGTTTTTAGTTTTTTTTTCCCACGGAGGTACGTGACTTTTTTTCGAACGTGATTTGCAGCGTCAATGCAGCCAGTTTCCTTTATGACTTCTTGAAGTCTGACCCCCCGCGCTCGGGCTGCCGCGCTGTGCTGTGCTGTGCTGTGCTGTGCTGTGCTGTGCTGTGCTGTGCTGTGCTGTGCTGTGCTGTGCCGAGCGAGAGGGCAAGTGGCCCTGCGCTCATTGAGAGGGCCTCCAGAGGCGTGTAACCAGGCAACTGGGCAACTATGGGGATCACAAGGGGGGTCCAGAGGCAAACAGCAAGGGGACTGCATGTTTACGCTGCCTCTCCTGGCCCCGGTGTCTCATTCACATTTTCACTGGCGCACACCAAAGGAGACGTTCTGTTTTTTTTTCTAAATCCTTTTTTCTGCCGACTGGAGCAGCATCAGGCGCAGAACAAAAAGCCGATTATTCTCTTGCCAGGTCAAAATTTCCATTGATAATTTGACACAGCGTTCGTCTCTGTGCAAAGCCGCCGTCTGCGCGACGACGAACTCATCGAAATACAGTTGCTGGCGTTTCTCAACTTTGCAGTTTCGGTTGAGTCATGGAAATAGATTTCTTTCTTTTCTTTTTTTTTTAATCAAAGTATTTGTGTGGGTACTGGTAACCCGCGGATGTGAGTTTCACCTGCTTTTATATTTAACGCCATATGTTTACAATTGCTTTCATGCTGTTGCCGTTTGACTTTTTCCTATCATTTTTAAAGAGCAGCAGCTTCATTGATGTGATGATAAAATCTGTGGCTATTAACAAATGCAAACTTCCTGTTTTCCTGAAAGACAAACACTTTATCCAAAGAAAAACCATAACAGTTGACTGCTTTGAGCCAACAGTGAGAATCCCCTGCTTCAACACTGCGACTCGTCACAGATGATTGAAGGCGATCTCTCGCTCGGCCCTGCCGACTCCCAATATGCTGTGCGGTTTAATGGAGTCCCACAACCATCAGTAGCTCAGCAGCCGCGCCTCACCCTCTGGATTTATGGCAGCCTTGCAATAAAGCTCATATGGACGAGATAAATATCAGTTTTCAGTATAGACGCGGGGCCATAAAAGTGACGTTATTACTTTTGCCAATGTTTTATCTCCTTGAATCTCAGATGTTTTTAGGGAGCTAAAATCGAGGCGGACAGAAAGACGGGTCATTCTCTTCACTATTCTTAAAAAAACAAACAAACAAACAAGAAATAAATCTGTTACATTAACACATACAGTCTGTCGATGTAAAAGCTTCACCGCAGCGTTATGGTTAGTTGGTAATAATGGAGGATTATGTCCACATACAGACAATTTGCCACCACGCGCACTTAGCTTGAGCAGCTCACATTCTGACCTGCAGTGACATGTGAACATAGTACATGCATTGCACTATGTTCTATGTAAATTAGATAACATAGAAGAAATAAAGTAAAAGGTAGAATAAGCAATGCAAAGGAATGCAGTGGAATCAAGGTCTTAATAAATAGAGAGAAAAACTATGTAATAATCTACAGGCTCAATAAATATTTGGCAGATGAATGTTATGACAAAAACAGTACATGAACAATGAAATGAGATGACAATAAAATGTTTATAGGCACATGGCCTCCTGCCTGTCGCAAATTTATGAGACTTTCATGCAGGGAACTATTGAGGGTGAAGACAACTTTGAATTAATTTTAGTGTAGACGTGCAGAAAAGGATGCGATCATTTTTTCTTTTTTTTATTGCCCTGCAGGCCTAAAGCCGCAGCAGCGGTGCGATCAGGGGGCGAGCGGCGCCGGAGCCTTGAAGAAGTTTGAGAAGCTGACCTATTTTGTATTTTTCCGTGCCGTCTGCTGCACTCGCAAGCGTCTCGTGCACATGTGCAACCCGGGCTTTCAGACACCCCAGCGCTCTCCCCGTGCCCTCCGACTCCCCTTCCCCCGGCCCCTCCCCCGCCAGGCACACATACGCACGGCAGACAGATGCACTCTGACATGCAGTTTTATCCAATTATGATGACTTTGTTATTTTATTAGCACTTCATCGTATCCTCACTTTTTTTTTTTTTTCCTTATTTACTGCCTCCTTGTGTCGTGCCATGTCGCCACCGCTGAAGGATTCTGGGTCAAACGCTGACCTCCAGCAGTATTTGGATGTCTGGCCAGTGTCTGGGCTCGACCCCCCCCCACGAACCCTCTACCACCTCAAGAGAGCCACGATTTGTTCAGATGATGAGCTTTGCGTTTTGTTTTGTTTTATCCTCAGAGATCCGAAACCAGCTGGTGGAGCAGTTTCGCTGTCTGGAGCAGCAGTCCGAGTCGCGCCTGCAGCTGCTGCAGGACCTGCAGGACTTCTTCAGACGTAAAGCGGAGCTCCAGCTGGAGTACTCGAGAGGGCTGGACAAACTGGCCGAACGCTACTCGGCCAAGATCCGCACCTCCAGGGAGCACCAGCACCTGAAGTGAGTGTCCGTCCGCACCGCCTGCATCCTTTCTTGAGTCTCTGGAAAGACATTCTTGGCAGACACTCTCGATGTGTGTGTGTGTGTGTGTGTGTGTGTGTGTGTGTGTGTGTGTGTGTGTGTGTGTGTGTGTGTGTGTGTGTGTGTGTGTGTGCGGATTTTTTTTTTTCATTCTGATCACTGCTGCAGCAGACACAGATGAAATCAGCCAAGAGGAAGGAAGGAAGGCAGAGAAGTGATCAAGTAGAAACGAGGGATAAAAGGAGGAGAAATGACCTGAAATGTAGCCAGGGCCAAGGAAGCTTGTGGCCTTAGGCTGCTGTGTTCCTCCCAACTAGGTCAGACTCTTTATCCAACCCCCCCCCCAACACCACACACACAGACACACAGACACACACACCAACCCCCCACCCAGCTTCTCTGTGTGGCTGTCATTTCATTTCTATTCTCCAGCAACTTCACGCCAGACTGCCACCACAAACACTCAAAGGAGCGCCGAGGAAAAAAAAAAAAAATCTGCATCTTAAGTCTGGTCCGTCTTAAATTGTTTGCTTCGGCGAGGTCTGTGGCCACAAAAACAAGCAAACCCTTTGGCGTGTTGTTGAGGAGCCCCCCCCGCTGACACGCCTCGCCCACAGTGGGCAGCGAGCGCTGCGACTCCGAGATCACTTTCGAGCGGCCAGTCATGCTTGTGATCGGATTAGCGGTGATAATCGTCGCATGGAACGGGTGTAACATTAAGATGAAAGTTTGCTCTCCACCTTGAGGAGAGCCCGAGGAAGGCAGTCTCATCTGCAAACACGTCTGCGTCTTTTCCACAGGCCAGGCTCCGGCCCCGAAGCGTGCAAAGTCCTACTTTCGATCCCCGGACTCAAGGGGGCGCCACTTGAGTTGCCCTCCTTTTGCCGGTTTCCAAGTTACAGGAAGGGCATGCAAAAAAAAAAAACCCTCAGCTAAATCAAACTTCGAAGTTTAAAGCTAACTCCGCCTACTACCTGGTAACGTCGTTTCTCCCTACCTACGGACGCCAATGTGGCTTCTGCCCGCAATGGCAACGGCTAAAATGAGCGACAATTTTCCATACGAGGAAATACAGATGTTGGAAAGGATTACGTATTATGAAGACGGAGGTTTATAAAATGTTTATTCATCAAACCGATATTTATTTTCCACCTTGTCTATTTTTGTCTGTATTAAAACAGAATTCACTTGTCATAACTGATAAAGACTATGTGGTTAGCCAGTGCATCCACACTGGCGTCAAAACATTTTCCAAATTGGAAAAATACTGTACACAAGTAGAAAATGGTGGAATGATTGCAATTGATATAATAGGAACATAGGCATTTCTTTTAAATGATAATAAAAAAATTCAGATATTACTAAAAAGATTATTATGTTTTTATTTTTTACAAAAATATATCAACTTTGTATAATAATAAGTTAAACAAGACAAAATAAGTTAAATCGCCCAATTTTCAGATATGTTTTAACGCCTGAGAATATTTCAAAGTAACGCATAGTATTTCTTTACGAAACAAACAAAACAAAAAATGACAAATGATTGGCATTATATTATTATTTTTGTAGTCTTTTAATTTGAATTATTGGGGCCTGACATGTTCTGACAATGATTTTGTGAGGTTAATTCCAAAAGTTTTCAGTCAGAATTGCAACGTCTCACCTTAATCATAAATGTCATGTGAATTTTGTGCATGAAGGAAAGCATTGTTATCATTATCATCATCATTTAGATGTAGCTGGCCTCAAACCTTGGACTTTTCACTTGTATTTTCATAGCTTTTATTAATCTCAGAACAGCATGCGATCTCTCACAGAGGAATAAACGTCGTATGTACGTGTCCTGAAATTTGTCCAACCTCGGAATCCATAGATTGTGAAAACGAGGCAACCAGGAAGTAGGCGGAGTTAGCCTCAAACCTTGAAGTATGTACCGACAAACTCAAACAATTCGCTGTGGTGCCCACTGAAGGGAACAGCCGAGAGGATTCGCTCCGCTATCACCTTGTGACGCAGTTTTGCGATTTGAGTGCAAGGGGCATGGGGGGGGAACGGCCATACAGTCTGTAAACTGCTGCATTTAAGGTGGTGCAATTGATTCCCGGCTATCTGCCGCATCTTCACATGTGACCGGGCTGCGTCAGTCATGTGTGACAACATGCCGGTTGATTCAGGAAGGGGGATCTTTCCATCTCTCGTTCGGCCTCTCCGGCCAATCAGACGTGAAGCGTGATGGCGGCGCGGCGCTCCCGTCACCGGGACGCTGACAAATGAAGCGTCCCCTCGGAGGGAGACCCCCCTTGCCAGAGACTTGGCTCTGTGCCGCACTGTCCCAGATTCCTGCCCGTCACTTTAAATGGTCATCATTATCCCTCGCTGTCAGAGCGCTCCTCGCTCGCACATCGCAGGGGAACAAATCTCTTTATCATGCGATGGTCCACTGCGTCCTTTCAAAAAGTGAAACGCCGACACTTGAATAGCGGGGATGTAACGATATCAAATGTCCTGGGACAATTAAATCTCGGGAAATAATGGAATTTGAGGAAAGTGCAGTCAGGCATGAAATTGGTGGTGTTGTTACTTCCTTATATTTAATAGCTCCCTTATTATTACAGTGTCATGTTTTGAGTTTTTTTTAAGTTCATGTTCACTTATATTTGTGGTTGATTATTGACTCAAATTCAATTGACTGAAACTGAGAAGATAGTTGCTTGGGGCCAAAGGCCAAGTTTGCTAGAGTTTCAGAATCATTTTTCATTGTTACTGACTTGCGGATAGAATGATAGATGGTAGATAGATAGAATCACTTGACAGATAGAATGCCACCCTTTGCAACTGACTGGCCAGTTTTGACAGCTGGCAGGAACAGTCTTCACACACAACAGCATACACACCTCTTGTCTTGCACTCTGATCTCTCTCTCTCTCTCTCTCTCTCTCTCTCTCTCTCTCTCTCTCTCTCTCTCTCTCTCTCTCTCTCTCTCTGGCAACAACAGTTATGTAGCAATGTACGAATCCATCTGCTCACACTGTCAGTGACTGGGGTGCTTTTCACACTGTTACAAGTCAGTAAATCATCACAATCGCTTTTAAACTATGATTTCACAGATAGAAAAACTAAATATAAAGCTGGTTCTTTTCAGCAAAGTTCTTGTTTTAGCGGAAGTTAAGCATTTATATTTAAACTTGATTTTGTTGCATTGCACTAGTGTTACATAAATGAATGTTTTGGAATTTCCAGATTCCCCTGATGACATTCACAATCCAAGCTCCTTGGTTCATCAAGAGCGTCTTGACCTTGTCGACGAATGAACTTTTCGAGACTGCGCTGTCCCCATACAAACGGTGTCTTGTGTTACTATTCTCAGCCGCCGTTCTTATTTTTGTTCCTTCGAACGGACGTGCGATCAGTTGAGGTGTTCTCTCCGGCCGCTGAAGCCAATAAAGGTCAACAAACCTCCTCAGAACCTCCCACGATGGAGGCAAAGCGGTAAATGTCGAGACAGAAGAATGTATTTCAAGTGTGAATTCAACGCACAATAGAACGGACGGCCTTTCTCGAAGCCTCATCATGTGGCTGCACCCGCTGCAGGCTGTCAGCAGGCGGGAAACCTCCGACCGTCCTGAACATTTTCTCCATCCGCTCTCTCGTGGCCTGCACTCCTGTACTGTAGCCTCATCCTCATTGGAGAGCAGAGAGATTTACAGTCGGCTTCCTGCAGAGGATCAAACACGTGCTCTGCTCCAGAGAAAGGGCCTGCAGGGATCTTCACGTTTCTTTTTCAAAGTGTGAAGGGATTAAAGCAGTGGCAGAAAGAGGAAGCCAGAGCCTGGCAGCACCTTCAGCATTCCAAGTGATTCTTCTGAGCCGCTTTTTTTTGTAACTTTAATTTGCTCTCTCGCGCAAAGTTTGTGATACTTTTTTTTTTTAACGTTCTTCAGCAAGAACAGCACTTTTTAGAACCTCTGATCTCACAAATACAGTTAAATAGTGTGTTATTGGCCAAACATAACCAAAGATGACTCAAGTGTGATAGTGGAAACGTGCAAGTCATATTATTACAGTTTTCCACCAAACTCGAGAAAGAACCACAAAATATGAGACGGCTGAAAGAGGCCTTGTTGAAACAAGCAAATCAAATATTTTTAAAGGAACAGGAATGAGTTTAGGCGTTACACCGAAACCCTGCTACATTTGGCAAAAAAGGCAGAGAATTCATAGACATGTGAAATTGTCTTAAATGTGAAAAGATGTTCAAAACAAGAGCGAGAGAGAGAGTTGGGAGAGGGAAAGAGAAAAAAAATTGGCTGGAAAATCTCTAGTTGTTTTTTCCCAGGTAGCATTTTCTCTTCCGCATGTGAAAACGGTTAAGGGAAATTTATCAGCTAGCGCGATGACGTCGTGTAACTGCTGCGAGAACACTGTACGTCGCAAAGTTTGAATTTTGCGTCGTTCTGCATTTTTATTTTGGCTGCCTCCCGTCATGTGACGTGCATTATTCGCCAAATGCGTTTGTAGAAAATAAACATTTGAAATGTTTTCCTTCAGCTGACGACCGGCGTAATTGCCATGTAATAAGCGAAACGGTGTAAACAAACTGCCGTGGCTCGTACGCCTGCATCACTTCCTGCTTTGCCTGGTCCCCTGTGGTTACCGCTGCTACTTGTTAGTTAGTCACAAAGCCACAAGTCAGGCCTCTGACTGTCGAAAATCCTGCTCTCATCATAAAAAAAAGAAAACTGCTTCTCCTCTCAAAGCCAGGCAGTCCGTCACTTTGTCGTCAGCTGGCTGCCTGCATGATACAATCAGCGGGTTCTGAGAAATCAGCACAGATGGATATCAGGGCCTGGACTTCCTTTTAAACGTCCTCCTTATCTCACTAAGCGGCAAGCGTTGACGTCCTCCGTGCCGTCTCCTGTTTTCACTCGTCTTGGGTTTCGAGCCCAGGTGTAGGTGAGCCGCCGTCCGCAGCCAACACGAGGTGTTTTTAACACGCAGAGAGAAAACCGTTGGCGGCGCTGCTCGTATTTTTAGACCCAAGTTGTCTCAAGTCGGAGGCGACGGTGAAAGCGCTGTCCAGAGACTGAAGACAAGTCTTTGGTGTGAGGATAATTGAACTCACATGCTTCCTCCAGCAGCAGGGCAAGTGCAGCAAGCCTGCGTGTTTGTGTGTTTGTGTGTTTGTGTGTGTCTGTGTGTGTTTAAATCAATTTAACCCTCGCTCCGCCTCGCTTCTCCTGTCACCATCGTGTTGGAAAATGTCATTTGCAAAAAGTGAAAAATTAGATATAAGAATTCTCACAGTGTGTGTGTGTGTGTGTGTGTGTGTGTGTGTGTGTGTGTGTGTGTGTGTGTGTGTGTGTGTGTGTGTGTGTGTGTGTGTGTGTGTGTGTGGACATCTGCTCCTTTTGTTTTTTTGCTTTCTTTTCCTTTTTTTGCTTCTCCTCATGTGATTCCCCACATGCTAAGAACCCTTGATGTTTCGAGCCCCCGAATCGCCACCAATCAATTGTCCCTTCCGAGGGGGGCAGCTTTCGTTTCGACTTCAGCCGCAAAACCAAAAAAAAAAAAAAAAAAAAAAAATGCTTAGTCATGCAACACCCAACAGCCTGTTCGTCCGCCTTTCTCTCCGTTTCAGACGGGACCAGAACCTCGTGTCCACTGTCAACTGCTGGTATTTGGTGCTGGAGCAGACGCGGCGGGAGAGCAGGGACCACGCCACGCTCAGCGACATCTACAACAACAACGTCATTGTCCGCCTGGCGCACGTGGGCGAGGATGTCATCAGGCTCTTCAAAAAGGTCAGAGCTGGAATGGAGGCGGGCGAGGGCGCGCAAAGCCGAGGGGGGCTGACGCCACGGCAAGAAATATATGTTAAAATATGTTCACGTATGTCGTCAGGCGTCCACGTCGAGACCCGGGCCTGACAAGAGGCAACTGTCGCGGTCGCGCCGTTTGCCACCACAGATATTTAGTCCCTCCCCCTCCTCCTCCTCATCCTCCTCCTCCTCCGCCCTCGTCAACTATATAGAATTGGAAACCTTCAAGAACGACGCACACGGCAGAGGCGGCAAAAGCATTCACGTTTTGTACTCAAGTAAAAGTGCAAATACTTGTATAAGAAAAAAATACTGTCATAAAAGTACAATTTAACTCCCTTACTTACTAAGTAACAGTAAGAAATTACAGTTTCTGAAATGCAGTGAGATAAAAAAGTATTTTTCGTTATTAATGAAACAATACATTTGTTGATACTTTTTCAAAAAAGGAAATAATAATAGCCACTTTAATTCTACATATCCAACGCTCTATTGTTTATTGATTTAGTAGTAGTAGTTTTATAAGTAGTGCAATGGATGGCATGTGCTTATTGCACAATCCACTGCGATCATAAATACCAAAAATATAAATTTACAAAAACGTTGCTTCACTGCTGGCTGAGCTTAAGAGTTCTCCTCTAAAGGATTCGTTCTGACACCGAAACTCATAACTGTCCCTTTAAAGACATTCGATTTGCTTGTTTCAACAAGGCCTCTCCCAGCTCGATTGCCCCCCCCGCCCCGCCCCGCCAAAATAAAAGCTCCCCAAAACAATAATCCTGTTACGCCGCGGCGTCCTTCCTCAGAGTGCTGCCCCTAATGAGTTGCACATGCGGCGAGACGAGAAATCAACTCGCCAGCCAAAGTTCCTAAAGCGCTGAATGTGGGGCGCACGTGTGTGAAATAATAAATTATAATCCTTAAAAAAAAAAAAAGTTTCAAAGAAAGTTGAAAGAAGGTTGCCATTTTGACAGGCGAAACCCCCGAGAGGTGGTGGGAGAGGAGAAGACGGCTGATTGGCTTCAGTCTGGCTTCATATCCCTGTAACAGGATTTCCAGAGTCGGTGTCCTGTGTCACCCGCCCACTTCCCCCCCTCAGTCCCCAGGCTGTAAGCTCCGTCATGGGAAAAGGTCCAACCCATCACTGCCTCTTGAAACTTGGCTAGCAGCTCCCCGCCCGCGAAACGCTCGGTGCTCTTCCTGCACAGTTCTATTTTCTGTGCGTGTGCACGTGCGCTTTTCGGATACGGCCATAGATCTTTTCTTTCTTGAACGTTTGTAGCGTCGGCTGTCATCGGCAGAGAAACAAGTTATGGCTGGTTGCAGCCGTCCCCCCCCCCCCCACCTCACCCCCTTAAGGCTTAAGGAAACGCAGAGCTTTTAAATTATACGTTTTTCATCATTTTTAGATGTTTTAATATAGGGGTGTCAAACATACGGCCCACGGGCCGGATCAGGCCCGCAGACTGTTTTCTTCCGGCCCGCGAAATGATTTTGCAAAATATAAAAACTGCCCATTTGCCCCAAAACGTCTCCTCTTGGCGACCCTCATTGCCTCAGAACGTCTCCTCTTGGCTACCCTCATTGCCCCAAAATGTCTCTGTCGAAACAGACAAAGCTGATGCAGAGCAGTGTTGCCAACTTGGCGACTTTCTCCCCCCAAAAAGTCGCTATTCTCCCCATAGCGACTTTTTTTTGTTGTCAAAAGCGACTAGTGACAAATCTAGCGAGTTTTCCTGGTGTTATTACGTTGCAATCAAGTGCAAATTGTCAATTATGCAAATTAGACAATGAGGTAATTTAGCGACTTCTAGCGACTTTCAGGACAGCCAATTGCGGCCTTCCTTATTGGGGAGTTGGCAGCATTAATGCAGAGTGCTCAAAGAACACGGACGAAGTAAAACAAAGAAAACAACTAGAAGTTGTTATTTTTACGTTATTATCACCATACCATGATTTTACCGGTCCGGCCCGCTTGGGAATTAATTTTTCCTCCATGTGGCCCGTGAACCAAAATAAGTTTGACAGCCCTGTTTTAATACCTGTCCTGACTTTTGTGTCTGTCTATATGTGTGTTGCAGAGCAAAGACATTGGAGTGCAGATGCACGAGGAGCTGGTGAAAGTCACCAATGAGCTCTACACGGTGAGTCGAAGGACCTCCTCTCTTGCCCTCTGGTGTCGTGTTAGCCTCGTCGCCCTTCCGTTAGCCGCCTTTAGCTCGTCTCTCCTGACCTCCATTTTCGAAAAGCAAAAAAGTCAAAGCGGCCGATGGGAGACTGTAGATCTGCCTTATCAGCGGCGAAACCCCACCGCCGCCTCGGCCAACAGGTCGTTTCTCTCCACTTCTGAGGCGGAGGAAGGAAAAAAATATTTGCATCCTTCCTTCCAGCCGTGAACGAGTGGCTCGGTCAGTTTGAAGGGGAGGGCGTTCTTGCCTCCGGCGGAGCTTCCAGCGGACTCAGCAGTCTGTGCTGTAGAGGTGCACTGTGCTTTGCTGCAACACGTGCGCTCTTTCCTTTTTTTTGGCACTGTACATACTATAATACACATCATCATTTAATAGATCTTTAAAGCTGATACCAGCAACTATGTTTATAACTGTTTAATTAGCTAACCGTGTTATGGGTCCAAGCTGGCACGTGTTTTTCTTGGCATGCACTGCACTCGCCAACGACAACGACTAAAGACTGATATGCAAACATTATGCAACAAATATTCCTTTTAATTATGTTTGCGGAAACAAAAGAAAAAATAACTAGAAACAGAGAGAATCACAGTTTTTGCCTTTACCTTTTCTTAAACGGACAGGGAAGCTAAGATCGTTAGCTTGTTTTCTATTGAGAGGGCTGTCTTTAGCTCGTCTGTAGCTAATGCTAAACCATGTTTTAAGATTCCTATCACCTGAAGCCCACATCAGCACATCTATACATATAGTAGCAAGCTACCTAACAAGCCAGCTGTCTTGGCAAGCCAAGGATACATCTGAAATGACGTTTCCTCCCGGTTCTTCAGCATAGTAGACGTGCTGCCACACTTAAGTCTGCTCTACGGTTGTCTATCTTTTCCCCTTTTTATGCCTTTTGTGCTTTGATCGTTGCCGAATCTATTGCTGCAGAGCAATATTCTGTTTACCTGCACTTTCCTAGTGCATATGGGTGTGACAGTCAGAGATTGTAAAGAAGAGAGACGGCCCAGTCCTTGTCGACTTCGCTTACCAGCTCTGGAGAAAAAGTGCTCGCCTGCACAGCAGGACAAAAAACTTGCTAAAAACTATGTATCCTTGCTTGTAGCTTGTAGTCAACTACATGCATCAACTGATGGACTGATATCATCTGTATGTGGGTCACGTCGCAACAAAGGCCCCCGACTTTTCTTCCCGTACTCGGAGCTCAGTTTACTGTTCAGCCGAAAGCTGAATTCACACATCTAGAAGTTTCATTTCTTCGTTTTGTTTTTTTTTCCATTTGACTCGTGTGAGAGTGATCTCATGAGGATTAAACAACTATGCAAATACAAGTATGCAAATGTTTAATATATGACAAATATGAAAACTCTTCAATATGATAGCCGAAGCCTGTGTGTATTGGTCATGTAGCAGATACTTTATATAACATTCGATGTATGACGCATTTAAATACAAAATTGCACGTTGCCAATTACTGTGACAACTATCAAAATGTCCAGAATTTGCCACTAGAATCGCAAAAATAATTGACGTACACAAATCTGAAAAAGAGTCTGAACGTCGCATCGCGTCAAACTGCACCCTCGTTTTCGCTGCTTCTCAACATGCCAGGGTCAAACGTGCGCTTGGCACCGACGCTAATCCTTGTACGATATAAACTACACGGGGAAACATTCTCACGTGTAACGTTATATAGCACGTCAGCGCGTACCGATATTGATTTCCTCCTTCCCATGTTCATGCATTATTAAATGGCTGTCTGCAGCCCGAGGAAGAGCACGTTTCCCTCGTCCACAGTATCGTCAGCTGAGTTAAACGGTGAAACGGAGTGAGAGCTCCCGTCTCTTACCAGCCGGCCCCACCCCGCCGCCGAGCAGCCTTCTGGCTTTTCGCCGTAGCCGTGCTGCTTCTTGATTTTTTTTTTTTTTTTTTTTGTGCATGTTTTTTGGTTGTTTTTTTTTTTATGCGGACGTCGGCGAAGGTTGCCCGGTGTCACGTTGTAACCTCCCCTGCCGATCGATCTCGCCGTCCTGCGCGCGGCGCTCTCAGAGGCGGTTGCTAGGCAACGGGAACCTGAGTGTGAGTGATGCAGGGGAGGGTGATGTTTAATTGCGCGCTTGATTCAGGGTCACTGGCGAAAAGCGTCGACGCCGGATCTCTTTAGCGACGGGATGAAAAAAACAAACTCGTGAGTGCGTGAGGGGGCCGCGTGTGACGGCAATAACCGCAGTGTGACGCTGCAACATGCGAGCAGGAAGAGACCCTGCCGCGGTGGGAATACAAAGCAGTAAATTACAGTCACAGATTCAATAGTCATGCCTCCTTGAGGGAGATGAGTGAATTTGTCCCCATTGTCTGTTCAAGTGGAAGTAAGCCCCTATTATGGGATGTCCTGCTATTGTCAAAAGCTGACTTTTTTCAGCTCTTTAACGTGTCTTTCAGTGTTACTGCCACGCCAAATAACACACCGATGACATTTGCAAATTTCTAGATGGGCTCTTCTTTTTTTTTTGTTCCCGCGCTGAAACAAGACGTTCAGTTTTTTTTTTGTTTTTTGTTTTTAACATTCTTGAACATCGTCCTTGTTTATTGTCGAAACTAGACCAGCAACATTAATTTGTTAAATCTGTCAATGGTCATAATGGGTCCCCTTTAAATGCATTGTGTATAATTTAGGATTTTATGTCACACCTACACTAAGACCGTCTCACCTTGTGTCGCTTTTGTTTTTTGTTTTTTTCGTTTTCACTGAAATGACTTTTTTGTGCATTTCTCACTCGTCTACGCCAAACGCTTCTCAAAATGTTGCTGCCGCTCCAATGAACAACACACCCGGACTGAATGCAGGAATTGAATGTGCCGCTGCCGCTGCAGGTGATGAAGACGTACCATATGTACCACACGGAGAGCCTGAGCGCCGAGAGCAAGCTGAAGGAGGCGGAGAAACAGGAGGAGAAGCACATCGGCAAGGCCAACGACATCGGCTCCGCCCTGCTGCGCTACGCCCACGATGAGCGCCCGCAGCGACGCAGCTCCGTCAAGAAGATGGAGAAGCTGAAGGAGAAGGTCTGTTGGCACTGCGCAGTCCTCGTGCATTGCGTCTGACTGTGTTTCAGGCGTTCTAATCCTGGTTAACCATCAGGTTGGCCAGCTCAGTGGTCCATTAGTAGAGTGTCCACCATGAAACTGGCAGGTTGTGGGTTCAATCTCCAGTAGGGTCATACCAAAGACTATAACAATGGCACCATTGCCTTCCGGCTTGGCACTCAGTACTTGGGGTTAGATCCCTCAGTGGATGGGTCAAAGGTCAAATGGGGAGGATGAATTTCACTTCCTTTGCGATTTGACAATCGGTGGGACTTTAACTTCGACCGGTCGAGTTGAAATGAACCACGAATGCTTTTGGTAGTTGTGACCTTCAATTGATCTGAGGTCCACTTCTGCTGCAAATGGCTCCGGAAAATGTAGCAGTGACCGCATCCGGCCCATTTCCGCTGCGTGCGGCGGCCGAGCGTGCACGTGCAAAGTCGCATTAAAAAGAGTTACACTGATGCCAGTAATGCATTCTCAGTCCGAACGCATTAGGAATCCATATTGTGTTGCATTTGATGGGACTTTCTCTGCGTCATTTTTTTTTTTCCTCCAGAGACAAGCCAAGTACTCTGAAAACAAACTCAAGTGCACAAAAGCGCGGAACGACTATCTGCTCAATCTGTCGGCGACCAACGCCCTGGTGGCCAAATACTACATCCATGACGTCTCCGACATGATCGACGTGAGTCACGGCGCATCTCGTCTTCCCGTTTGAAGACCACTTCCAGGGCCTCGGTTTGGGTTTGACTGACAAAATGTTTTTTTTTTTTTCTTGTCTGGGCCCAGTGTTGCGACCTGGGTTACCACGCGAGCCTCGCCCGCACCCTGCGGACCTACCTGTCGGCCGAGTACAGCCTGGAGACGTCCCGCCACGAGGGCCTGGACCTGCTGGAGGGGGCAGTGGACGCCATGGACATCAGGGGAGACAAGCACAAGTTCATGGACACGCACTGCCAGATCTTCTGCCCCCCGGCGTGCTTTGACTATCAGCCGCACATGGGCGACGAGGCGAGTCACGAGTCTTGCGAAAATTAAGTCTTTACTAAACAATAGTGGTCTGGTCTCCCAGAGAGTCTTGAAGGCCCCGATCTCTTAGAGGTTTCTGTGGAATTGGGAGCACAGATAGGAGAACAGGGCATCCTTTAATCCACCTTTTTGGTGTGTCCTATTCTGAACATCTATTTTTTTGTTGCCCAGTTGTTCGCCTTAAAAGGACATAGTCAAGCAGAATCAGGTGTGTGAGGTATGTGTAGATAAACATAAAAACAAAAGACATGCACAGTAAAGATGCATCTTGAGGGCACTTTGAGGCCAAGATGTGAGGAACAGTGCAAACACTATGAACATTACAATGAAACTTGTGAACATGAATAAAACGAGTCCGCCACCCTCTTCCAACCCCCAGGTGTGCCAGGTGAGCGCACAGCAGCCGGTCCAGACGGAGCTCCTGATGCGCCACCACCAGCTGCAGTCACGACTGGCCACGCTCAGGATCGAAAACGAAGAGGTGAGGGCCAACGTTGGTGTTTTTCCTCTCAGCGCTCCGTAGAAGTTTTGATTGTCAGTCAATGTCTTTGCAGTCAAAGTCCTTCAAACATGTTCTGCAGGACACGAAAATGGTTTCGAGGAAGGACTGTGATCAGTCACACTGACTGCACATCTGCGGTCTTGGTGAATGATTCTTTCACAGCTTCCTGGGGAAATACTCAATGTGCGAATCACTGAAAATATTGTTCATCTGTTTGAATCTCATGTGTCCCAGCTGTTTAGCGACAGTTGGGTTATGCTTCAGAGGTGTGAATGGATGTTTGAATAGAGCAGGTCTTAGAAAATAAGCTTGTAGTAGTTAGTTAGCAAACATTGCTACTTAGCTAACATTGTAACCTATGGCTCAAAATAACTCACTGTGGATGTAAGTGCGATGTTGTGATGCAGCACAGTAGATTTAGGTGTGAAAATGTTCATCTTGTATGTTTATTGGTGCGTTCAATTTGCATTGGAGGTGGAAAACACCTCGCGCACCAGTTAATAATGTTACAGGTGTAAGTTGGTTGGGAAGGAAGTGAAATGTACACACCGATTTATTTTCCGGTAGCATTGTTAGCTCGCACTTGCTCATAATAGCATTTAATAATAGCACAATTAGAACTTGTTAGAACAGTTTTTAAGGGTAACAAAGAAGAAGAAGACCTTTATTGATCCCACGGTGGGGACATTTGCATAATTACAGCAGCAAAAAAAAAACTGTTCAGTGCAAAAGATTGAGAATTATATTAACTAAAGATATAGACAACAATATAATATCTGTAGGTATAAACAGAAAAATAAAGAGCAAGATGTACATGTGCTACATACTCCGCTATAAATAGGTCTCTATTGCACCTTAGTGAGAAATTTACAGCTGTTGTGCATTTTGGTTTTTGGTGATTTTATAGAGAGCAATTGTACAGCCTGACGGCTGCAGGCAGGAATGACCTGCGGTCGCGCTCCTTCTTGCACTGAGGGTGCAGCGGTCTTGAGCTGAAGGAGCTGCTCAGACTCTCCACAGTGTGGTGCCGGGGGGTGGGAGCTGTTGTCCATGATGTTTCTGTCAGGAAACGGGCAGGATTTTGACCTTTCTGGGTTTGTGACTCAGCAATTATTTGTCTCCTCCAAAGCTGCTGCAGCCTCTCACAGCCGTCTAATGACTGCACTAATCTGGCCAGCCAGTGCTCCCTGTCGCGTCCGTGACAAGTCTCCAGTCTCCAGTCGATGCTGTCCTCACTTGCACTCAGCCCTCCTGAGTCTTGACCCTGGCTGCCGAGGTGGAAGCCGCGCCTTGCAGCAAGACGAGTCACTGTGACTCACACCGACCTGTTTAAATGTCATCCGGGTGTGCGAGCAGTGGACCCCAAGTGTGTCTGTGTGTGTGTGTGTGTGTGTGCTGTGCAACGCTGACTTCCGGTCTGTTTCGAGTTAATGTTTCATGTGGGAGAGCTCCACGCCAGGAAGCTCATTACTCTGTTGTTTACGGCGCGTCAGTCAAAGTGCTGTGAAGATGCCGTGCGGCGGCGCTGGGTTATTTATACCCCCTGCAGCTCGTTTCTGACTGAGGGATGATTTTGAAGAACAAAAAAAACGAATTCACCGCAAATTTTTTATTTTTCTGCAGGTGAAGAAGACTCTGGATGCGACGATGCAGACCCTCCAGGACATGCTGACTGTGGAGGACTTTGACGTGTCCGAGGCCTTCCAGCACAGCCAGTCCACCGAGTCGGTCAAGTCGGCCTCGTCTGACTCCTACATGAGCAAGGCCAACGTCAGCAAGCGGCGGGCCAATCAGCAAGAGACCGAGGGCTTCTACTTCACTGTGAGTTCAACTGCGAGGCGAAATGAGAAACGCAAAAAAAAGAACTAAAAAAGGCAGCGTGAGCCAGCACGCTCTATAATTAGAAACTGCTCTCTTTGTCTGTTCCTTTTGGTTTATTGTTGGTTGTTTTGTTTTTTTGCCTTGTTTCTCCGCTCATCTGCAGAAGTACAAGGAGTACTTGAACGGCAGCAACCTCATTGTCAAGCTGCAGGCCAAGCACGACCTCCTGAAGCAGACGCTGGGAGAAGGTACGACGTCCCGCCTTTAGCTGTGGAATGAAAAGTGCCCTTGATGTCCGTCTCTTTCATTAGGTCGGGCCGGGCCGGGCCGGGCCGGGCCGGGCCAGCGTGGCCAAGCATTCCTCAGTAGCCAAAACAGAAGGTCACTGTCACTGTAGACCTCTTTGATATGCAAATAACTCCAGGTGCTAAATGTATTCCAAACACTGACATTCGCGGTGATTTCTGAAAGACTTGTCATGTGACGGTTGATAAAGTGAAAGCATGACCTCTGGATACACGCAGCGGTCGGTTCATGGTGCTGGGCACACGTTTTTAAGGACATAATTTAAACACTGACTTGTGCCAAAATTTGTAAAGGACTACTTTCCTTTGTTCCACGTCAGCGTGCCGCTTCAGCAGCCAACATCTTGCAAGCATCTGCATCTGCTACGTTATCTTGGGCTAGCGGGTGAAGCTGCTAGAGTTATAGCACAGTGTAGTTTATCAACACTGTATTTATAGGTATTTTCTTTTACTGCTTCCTGTTTAGTTAAGTATTGATATTTTCTATCACATGGCATCTTTTTTTTCTTTCTTTTTTTATAATTGAGGTACTGTAAGTTCTGTACTGTCATTGCAGTTGTGTTGTTCCATTTTTGTAATTAATGTAAGACCACAAAGTCCAACACACAAACTCAAACAAAAGGTCCACATGTACTGGAGTTAAAGGGGATTTTGCTCAAACTTTGAACCAACAAACATGAATCGATTAGCGTTTTCCTCCTCAACCCGATGCTTGTGAACTTCCCAACATAAAGTGGTGTCGGAGTGGCGCAGGAAGCAGCGGCTTCATGCATGACGTGCTCCTCAAAACCGGCCGACCATTCCGAGCGTCCGATCAAAGACAAGCCCTAATTGTTTGCATGCTGTGAGTGTTGGCGTGTGTGCGTGCGTGCGTGCGTGTGTGAGAGAATGTGCTGCACTGCACATGCATATCGTGAAATCATCACGCTGTACAAATCAGCTCCCACAACCTCTTGCTCTTGTCGACCCATTTACCACTCTGCCCAGAAAGTTCTCTGGCCGGCCCCTTTATTTCGGGGGGTTCTTGTGTTTCTAGGGCGACCGCTGAATGACCACCGCCTGGCAGCGAGTCAAGCGCAGACCTCACTCTCCCTCCATTCACTCGGCCTGAATAGATGCCAGTATTCTCATAACACCCTCTCTGTCCCCATCTGCCAGCCCCGTATAGTCGGCCAGCACTCAACCGTGCAGCTAACTTCTGCGATTGTGAAGCTAACGTATGCTAATTTTCTCTCCTTCCTGCCTGTTTTTTTTTTTTTTCTCTCTTTTCAGGGGAAAGGGCTGAATATGGAACAACAAGGTAAGATGCCCTGTAGCTGGGCTCAATAAAGTAGATGATGATGATGTGGAAAAGCTTTCCTCTCTACTTGGATGTGGCAGTTAAAGATCAGTTTGTGGAAATTCTCGGCTTCCAGAACGATTATTGCCCTACAAAGCGTTTATTGTGGAAAAATAATGTATTAAGAAATTAAGAATTCAGGTATATGACTTTTTGAATCACCTTTAAACACCATTTCAACTATTTTCCTTTCAGTCTCACTGGCTCACTGCAAAGGGTCCAATCATTTTTCCACTAATCCTTCCAGAGGATCTCATATTACACTGGTTTTCAGATCTGCCAGTGGAGCAGCCTTGCAACAAATCATTATCCTAAATCGCAATAGAGCTCCTGAAAACACGACTTTTAGCCACGTGTTTGTAGCCTCCTGCGAAAACAGTTAAAACTTTGCTTTGTACATGTCCGGAATAGGACCGAAATGTGGCTGTGACATCACAGAGGGCTGCTTTCCAGAGCTGTGTGTAGTAGCGCACACTTTTCTAAAGATTAGATTGGAGACACACATTGGTAGAAATCATCAGTGAGGTTAAATCTGTTCAATATGGGACCTTTAGGGAATGCCATTGGAGTGCCATTGAGTGATGTTTTTTTGTTGTATTTGATGTGAAACAATTTAAGTCTTCGCTCTAGAAAGACCACTGGGCTAATCTAAAAATACATCTTAAATCTAATCAAATTCATTTTATACGTTTTTGCACATTTTCCACTATTATTATTGTTATCATTATTCTTATTATTACAGTCTAATTCCAAAGGTTGGCCTGAGATCGAACTGAATGAATTTTTGCTTAGAGTCGCCAAGAAAAGTTGAAACCTGTTTTGAATGCCGCACCTTTATCTGTACCCACTGATGTACCAACCATGGACCCCCGCCGTTTCCCCAGGCCCCCCACTCTGCCCCCTAAGCCCCAGAGAATGAGAAGGTGTAGACCTCGCTCCGTTTTTAACCGTAAGCTGTTTAACGGCAATATGGAGGCCTTCATCAAGGTACTGGCCCGTCCGCGCCCGCCTGCGTCTCCGCGAGCTCGGCTGCCTCGCTAGCGGCGCCTCGGAAGTTCTCTTGCCTCTGCCCACTCTCTCACCCAAGCGTTGGCTCGCTCGCTCACGCGCTCACTTTTCCCTCTTGCTCCCTGGCTTGGCCTTCACGCAGCCTCAGACGAGACACGGCGGTGGGGAGAAACTAATCAAGCTGGAGTTCGGGTGGGGGATTGATTTTTAATAAGCGCCTTTAATATTCTTTTTTTTTTTTCTCTCTCTCCTCTTCTGAGCCCCAGTGAACCCGTCACCCAAGACGTTGAATTCATTTTGGCTCCGAGGACAGCATCTGGCCGCTCACCATCCCTGTTAGGCCGGGCTAATAAACACGTGGCCTGGTGAACTCAAATGCCCAGTCGAGCAGGACGAGGAGAAACTGAATATGTGCAGTGAGGAGACGGAGAGTTTGGGGGGAGCTAAAAATAGCAATCTAAACATAGCACAACAAGAGGAATAAGCCGTTGCCTCTTGAAGAACCCATAATATCGCCCTGTTCAGATTTCTCTCCCGTGCGCCAGCCTTGTACAATGAATTTTCCGACAGCATATTTAGCCCTCTGTTTGCAGCCACCTGCTAAAACCAATGCTTCATCTGAGCTTCTCGCACGCAAGTCAGGCACCAGGTGGTTTTTCAGAGGGCTGTGGGTTTGCTGAGGGACGTCTGTGCCTCTTGTGACATCACAAAGGGCTGAAGTCCTGCTTTTGGCACACACTTACTGAAAGCCTGAGCAAACAAAAGAAGTCGTGGCTAATCCACGGAGACGCAACACTCAGCGGAAAACATAACAGACTGGATTTCTGAGCAATGTGGGGAGTTTGACTCATGTGATGATGAATCCTGTTTTGGATTGCTAAGTTTGGGGAAGAAAAGAGAACAGTGACACCTCAGCAGGTCTTAATGTTAATGTCTTGATAAAAGCTGCAACCTGGAGGAATTTACCTGTTGGGTAAGGATCCAACAGGTAAATCAAGCAGAAAATGTTTTTTTTTAATTCGCGTTTCCTGCCTCCTTTCCCCACAATGAGCCTCCAAGCAATGGGCTGACGCCCATCTCACCCCCGGCCCCCACCCCCGCCCCATGCAGGCTAGGGCTCCTTATCGCTTTCTCCCTCAGCGGGTGGCCTGTGTCTCTCACTAACCTCTTGTGGTTGTTGTTGTTGTTGTTGTTGTTGTCCTTGATGGTGGTGGTGGTGGTGGTGGTGGTGGTGCCTCTCTTCCTCTGTGTCCGTGCCTTACTGCTCTCTGCCCAGGGGAAGACGGAATGTGCGGGCCAGGAGCCAGGTACCCTGTCTTCTAGTGTGTGTGTGTGTGTGTGTGTGTGTGGAGGGAGGATTGGGGGGGTCGTCACACTGCCTTCAGTCCTGCTAACACTTTCCTGCGCTTCTGTCATGTTCCTCTCAAGTACTGCATTAGCTATGACATGTACTGTAAGCGCCTTATGCCCCGCAGTTTGCCTGCTGAGCTTTGCACTGTAGGCTTTGTGTCGCTAATTTAAATAGTCTTTAAAGTTACACTGGCCTGGTTAGATGTTTAGATGCTCTCTCTCTCTCTCTCTCTCTCTCTCCCCCCCCCCCTCTCTCTCTCTCTCTCTCCCTCCCTCTCTCTCTCTCTCTCTCTCTCTCTCTCTCTCTCTCTCTCTCTCTCTCTCTCTCTCTCTCTCTCTCTCTCTCTCTCTCTGATTTCTGCTGTTTATTTGCCTTGAACGCTTTCAGCCTTTCCACTAATGTCAAACCGAATTTCTCCGCTAGGACTCCGGCCAGCCGATACCAGTGGTGGTTGAGAGCTGCATTCGATACATCAACCTGTACGGTGGGTACCTGTTGTTGTCTCTGGTCACCCGTGCTTCATAAACTCGTGGAATGTGTTTTGCATCTGCCGGTCGTCCGTTTTGGCAGCAGCACCCGAGCGAATGACGGCGGACAGCAAGGGAACATAGATAAGTCAGACCTTGGTTGATGTGGATGGTGGCATAATATCTGTAATCAGCTGATAGAGAAAGAAAGGTCTTCACAGATGAGTCATCTGTGAAGTCCCCGGGAGTGAAAACATTGATGTTGAAAAATCCCATTAAATCCCAGATGTGGACGTTTCATCCACTTGAGTAGAGTCTAACTTCACCTCACTGTTGCCACTGACGGCCTGGAAAAGACAGCACTTAAAGGTGTTCTCACAAAAAGTGTGAGAACACCTTTAAGTGCTGTCTTCCTTTTAAATGACTTGTTGCTAATTAAAACACTTTGGGGTATCATTTAGACGTGTGTGCGTTTTCATCAGTGGGACCCTAAATAATTAAAATCTGATGAAGTGTTAACTTTAAGTCAGGATTGTTAGGTTGGGACACAGCAGGATGGGAATGCCAATAGTGTTAAATGTCAAATGCTAATAAAATCTGATTACGAATGAATGAAACAAAATCACAATAAAAAATGGTTTTCATTTTTCTTCTAAACAACAGGCTTAACTTACTATTTATAACAGACCATATGTATATTTTTGTTTGTTGGCCTCTGAATGAAATGTTAGACTTTGTGAAGAATTTAGCTCCAGATGTTGCTTCATTGGCTCTATAGCGCAACGTGCAAATAAAATTCAGTAAATGAGCTTTTGTAAACTATGTTTCTGTCGCAACCTCCTCTAATGTCTGTCTTTGCACACAGGTCTTCAGCAACAGGGTATATTTCGGGTGCCGGGCTCCCAGGTCGAAGTCAACGATATTAAAAATGCATTTGAACGAGGTGAGTCCCGGTGTACGCGGTCATCTTCTCCTGATTGATTTTAAATTGCGTCTCGCTCGCCTCAAAAGCCACAATGGTCTCCCTCGGGCTGCCAGAGTGCAAACAAAAAGGGCCCCGCGTGCGTCTTGATGACTGTATCGCGCATCGACTTAATCCCTGAAAGGACGATCGCTGAAACTTTGTAACGACTTGCAACAACTCGGAGTGCATCACCGCCGCTTTTGTGCTGCAGACAGAGACAGCAGGGAAACGTGTAATTGAGTGTGTGATCACTGCGCAGGGGAGGATCCGCTGGTTGATGACCAGACGGACCAGGACATCAACTCAGTGGCAGGAGTTCTGAAACTCTACTTCAGGGGCCTGGAAAACCCGCTGTTCCCCAAGGAGCGATTCCTCGATTTCATATCCACAACCAGTGAGTTGATATTAATTTTGGCATTTGTTCACTCAATTCTTCTACAACGCATAACAAAAAAAAAACTGATTGACGACCTCCACGACCTTCCTAATTGTCTTGACAATATTTCATATTGCCGGCATTTTTGTCAGGACAGACGAAGCCATCAAGAAAAGGTTAGATTCCACCCGTGTCAAAGAGATGAGTGTTTCTGAGCCGTTTGACTCACCGAGTCAGTCACCCGGAGTTTGTTGGAATCCGTGCGCACACAGAAGCTCCACCCACTCCCAGTCCTCTGTGATTCATATCGCTGCACAATGGAAACGAGAGAATGAACAAACAGAACGCAGCTATTCTCAAAGGGGAAGCATTTTTTTTCCTCTCTCTCGCTTTCTCAAGTGAGTGATTTGTTCATTTTGTGAGTGGGGCCGGGCTGAGTAATTGGTTCGTTTCCAGCTTAGTATAATAGCGAGGGAGGGAAGTAGGGAGCTGAAACAAGAAACCAGAGCTGTTGCTTTCTCCACAGGGCTAATGCAGCCATTAGCTTGACACAGTCATCTGAGTGCAGTTAGAATAGCAGTTGCTCAATAGTGATCTGGTCCCTTCTTTGCAGTTTGCTTGAGTCAGCCAATGAGTTAATAGAGACTTGGAATAATGACTCTGGTTTCAGTAAATCGACCAATCGTTTTTGGATAATTCACTCTGGACTCAATTGTGAGGTGTTGCCATAGGAATCTGAACGTCATCTGCCATCATTGAGCTCTTTCTCAACTTTATTATTTTCTTTTATACAACTGTTACACATGCTTTGCCCAGATTGGCATTTACTGTACACACGCTCCTGTTTCTGTGCAACGTATTTATATAAGTAAAGTTTTTGCATGCAAAAATTCTGCAGCATTCCGGTCCTTGTTCATAAAATACTGACATTGTGTCTTCAGCAGAGTTTTTTTTTTTGGTTTGAGCAGAATTTGAAAAATCCTCAAGCGACTTAGGCGTATTTCTCACACTTTCTCCGTTCTGCTTCAGAGCTCGACTCGGGCGGAGAAAGAGCTCATCAGCTGCAGCAGATCACCATGGCTCTTCAGCGGCCCGTCATCATCGTCATGAGATACTTGTTTGCGTTTTTGAATCAGTAAGTCCCGTCGCACCTCCTCGGCTCACCAGTTTGGCTCCGACGACGCCGGAGCAAGGTGTAAGCTTTGTGCTTGTCCTCCAGTCTGTCTCAGTACAGTGACGAGAACATGATGGACCCCTACAATCTGGCCATTTGCTTTGGTCCGACGCTGATGCCAATACCAGATGACCAGGACCCCGTGTCCTGCCAGGCCCACGTTAACGAGGTCATTAAGACAATTATCATCCACCATGAGGCCATCTTCCCATCCCAGCGTGAGTTGGACGGGCCTGTGTATGAAAAGTGCATGGCTGGCGGGGAAGAGTACTGGTGAGTGTCCGACAACTCGTCTATTGTGGGGACAAAATGTTTGTTTTGTTTGTTTCATCGAAAGAGTGAAGAAAACAACTGATTTTTTTTTTTTTAGTTTGTTTGTTTTTCAGTCATGAACAAAAGACAAAATACTACTAAAGACTCCACTGTGAATGGGAGCAAATGATGTGGGAGAGTTGAGAAACAGATCATTTAACCAAAAAACGATAAGCTGCAAACTCAAATGTGACAAAAGCATTAAATTGGATGTGGGCTGTGATGCATTTGAGCAAATGTTGTGCTTTAGTGCATGAATGATAACAATGCTTGTTCATTTTAGTAATGTAGTGTGATCAGACTGTGTCCTGCAAAAAGTCTG